>NC_077227.1:568031433-568229899 GCF_027887165.1 Monodelphis domestica | reverse complement strand
TAATCCAATGGATAAGTCAACTATATGGAGGCAATCAGGGACAGGAATGTGTTTCCTGATAGTGTGGAGAAGTGAATGAGAAAGACTGGAGAATGATATGATAGGCCTGGCTCACCTTAAGAACACTACTACTTAGCTGCTTGGATTGTCTGAATGTCTGACACTTCTTCTTTCCTTGTGCTGGCAGAAGTTGGGCACTTTAATGAGAAGTATTTGGATTGTTTTTATTTTTCAACCATGGAGTAGGAACCCTAGAGAATATGAGTAGTGAGCATTCAGATTGTTACTATTTTTCAAATACATGTATTTCCTGCTTATATTCTATTATATATATTTAATTCTATTAAATTACAATTTTGTTGTGTTATAATATAATTGTGTTACAATTATTCTAGGGGCTTAAATAATTGGAAATAACATAAATGGCAGGGATAGAATATAGGATGGGGCTGAGCCAAGATCTATGGGTAAATACATACATCAAAACTGTACTAAATCAGGTTTTTTTTTCCACCTTTTTGGTACCATGGACTTCTTCAATAGTCTGATAAAACCTATGAAGCTCTTTCTTAGAATAACCTTTTTAAGTGCATAAACTAAAATACATAGGGTTATAAAGGAAACCAATTATGTTGAAAGGTAATTATTAAAAATAAATTCCTAGTGTGAAGATTAAATTTGACTCTCCCCAGATTGTGAAAATGGAAATACTTAACTCTCTCCTGATTACAATGAAAATACTTAAATCTCCCCTGATTGTGAAGATTAAATTGTACCCCCTGACGATTTTTAGATTTAATCCCCAAAAGAGTAAATATGGTACTTAAAGTTGAGTATGGAGATCTGCCCATTTTTAGATCTAATCACTAAAAATGCAAACATCCCACTTAATCATGAAGTGGGAGGTCTGTGACCCACCTGTGCAAAACTGAGTGATGAATTAGAATCAACTGACTGCCTCCTGGGCAGTCCTAGATCAGGACTTCAACTGTGATTGGTAGACATAAAATTAGGGGAAGACACAGGAAGTGACATAAAAGAAGCATCTTTAAAAGGAGCTGTTACTTCCTGTGAGAGGTCAATTCTTCATTCTTTGATCTGCTTCCTGGAACTAATACCTTGTTCCTTTGAACTGACACATGGTGGGTGAAAAGCTGACTTATAACTGCTGGATTTTCTGAAAAAACTATCCTCAGGAGAGACTTACTCTTTTCCTGCATCCTTAGGGTCTCAGCTACAAGGGCTGAGGTCCCTCTAGCTAAGAACTAACTCTCTTTGCCCAGGCTGAGAGATGGACCAGAGATAAATTACTTAAGACTCAGGCTAGATATCTTACCTTATCCTTTCTCTGATTTCTTGCTTCACTTTTTACACATTTTGTAAATAAATTGTAAATAAAATCTTTTTGGAATTAAGTAGATTCCTGGTGATCACACTCATAAAATATAAAGTTCAACCATTTTAATGTTAAATTCCTCCCCCCCCCACTAGATATCCATTAAAAATCTTTGCACTAACATAACTTGGATAATGGTACATCCTGCCAAAGAGGTGAAGTTAAAGCACATGTTTCTCCCCCCCCCCCCCCCGCCATTAGATAATCTGGGAAGAAGAAGATGAAGGTAAGGAGAATAAAAGGGACTTCAGGGAAGGGCCAAAAAATCCTCACTTCTTACA
The DNA here is from genome assembly GCF_027887165.1 of Monodelphis domestica. Lineage (NCBI taxonomy): Eukaryota > Metazoa > Chordata > Mammalia > Didelphimorphia > Didelphidae > Monodelphis > Monodelphis domestica. The sequence continues at coordinate 568,228,222 of NC_077227.1, read as the reverse complement.
CACAGTTATCATCCAATAACCTCAACTTTTGTATTATAAGGGAGGTTAATTTGTATCCTAGGGGTTCAGTCTTTTGGTATTGAGAGGGGAAAAGAGTGGAGATCCCCCTTTCTCAAAGTGAAGTATAGGGGAGACAGCTAATGTTTAGGGTTGACTCAGAGAGAGGAGAGGGGGTTTGAAGATTTTCCCCCTTTTGCCTTCCCTCCTTAGCTAAAGCTGCTCTCCCCAATTTTCTTTTGTCCCTCTTGTCCCCCCTCCACTACTTGAGACCAAAGGGTCTTCCCTTGATCTGTTCACTCACACTCAGCTTGGGGAACAGATAACTTTTAATGTCAACTCAATCAGGTAATACAAAAGGAATAATGGGCAGGGAAGAATGGGAAAGGAGTGTGGGAAAACGGAGTCCCTGCCTCTATCTAAAGCCCTTTTTCTCCCTCCTCAAGTTTGAGGAGAACTCAGGCCTTGGCAGCCTGAGTCCCCTGAGAGAAAGTCAGGTTGGCTCACCCCTGGGCAACAGGAGCTGAGGTAAAGTCTGCTCAGGTTTCTCTTCAGAAAATCCCTTCAAAGGGGGAAGCTGAGTAGCTCAGTGGATTGAGAGCCAGACCTAGAGACAGGAGGTCCTAGGTTCAAATCTGGCCTCGGACACTTCCCAGCTGTGTGACCCTGGGAAAGTCACTTGACCCCCATTGCCTAGCCCTTACTACTCTTCTGCCTTGGAGCCAATACACAGTATTGACTCTAAAACAGAAGGTAAGGGTTTGAAAAAAAAAGAAAATCCCTTCAATTGGGAAGTGTTGGGGGAAAAGGTTTCCAGTGACCAGCAGGAAAAGTGGGTAACCCTCAGGAGAAAGTCTTTTCCCACCTTCTGTCTTTGACTTCTCAAGACTGAGAGTGATCAACTCCTCTCCCAGCCACAGTCTTCTCCTCCTCAAGATTTCCATCCCTTGGGGACCCTCCCCCATCAAGGTGATCAATTTCACACACTTTTCAGCCTGGCACTTTTTCTTTAGTGCCAGTCTTTGTCACAAATCCTCCATTTCCTGTTGTTCACATGGTGCCACCCTGGCCCATGCCAGTTACTTACCTTCTATGTCTATTTTAATCTACCTATGTTACTTAGTTTTTCCATCTAACCTCCCCCCTCCCAAAATAATAAATCTTATCCTAATCTGTCTATTTGCTAATCAAATTCCTATCTTATGCTAAGACGGAGTTGTGGGAAGAAGGTTAGAATTATTTGCCAACAAAATTTTACAATATAACAATTTCCTAATACAAAGGTCATTCCTATTGCAATCAATATAAAATTTAGCTCTTAAGTAAAATTGAACTATTCTAATGCTAATTCCAATGTAACAATTCATAACAAATATATATATATATATATAAACTTGTATCTAAATGAAATATGATTTATTCTGTCCCTATGTTACCTCTCTAGTTATGTAAAAATAGAGATTTGAACCCCAGACTTTAATCCCCAGAAGTCCTTGGTACTTCTCAGAATTCCCTATAATCTCACCTGAGTGTGAGAACACAAATTTTATTTAAAGGGCTTTCTGCCTCCCAGGATTCTCTTCTTCTGCTTCTAAGCACATGCATCTCTCTACCTGGCATGCAAGATGTAGAGTAAGTGGCTGTGAATGGGCTATTCATCCCTAGGCACGTGCTTTTTCTTACTTTGTATTTTCTTATTTCCTTGATTTCTAATAATCTTAATAAACCTCTAAAAATATAATACTTTTAGTAGAGAAACTAATTTAACTGTTACAGTTACAACATTCCCTTTTCTACCCTAAACTACTTTGTCCCTCTCTGTTAATGGTTAGTATTTTAACTCTCTCCTTTCTATTTATATTAGTGCATTAGATCGTTATTATCTTACATATGTATGTCTGTTATTTGTACACATTTACATATGTCACATATTATTTATATACATATATATCTATATCTATATATATCCTCTGATAGTAGAGATTTATTTATAGATATACAATTTATGGGCTGTCCTTATTTATGGCATAGCCCCTAATGTCAATGTGAAATTTGTTTGTGTTCTAGATCTGTTGTGGTGGATGCATATTTATTCTAAGGTGCATGTGAATGTATTTCCCTATATGTGAAGTTAATGTGATTGGTGATTAATCTTATGTGACCCATATTCCTGAAGTTCATTCCCCATAATATCTTTGATTCAAAGTTCTTTCCAGTTGTTAGTGTATCTTTCATCCTTTGGTATTGCTTGAAGTAGTCACTGGTCCAGGTTGACTTTCCTTTACAGGATACATACTTGCCTGTCGACTCACCTTGAGACGATCTCAGGTATCTGTAACTACAGGATCATGAATGTGTGTAAGATTAACATGGGTGTGCATGTAAGAATGAATATGTTGATGCATATGAGTGAAACTTTATACAGGATGTTTGTGTCATCTTCATGTATGCAAGTGAGATTTTTTTTTAAAAAATGTAGGTATCTTTCTTTTTAAAAAATTAATTTATTTAGTCAATTTAGAACATTATTCCTTGGTTACAAGAATCATATTATTCCCCCCCCCCCCCCTTCCCATAGCTGACGTGCAATTTCACTGGGTATTACATGTGTCCTTGATCAAAATTTATTTCCATGCTGTTGGTGTTTGCATTAGGATGTTCATTTAGAGTCTACATCCCCAACCATATCCCCTTGACCCATGTAATCAAGCAGGTAGATTTCTTAATGTGTGATAATAAGGCAAATATTATATTCCTTTGTTGTTGATTATAGAGATTAATGATATTTTAGTCTAGGCTTGAGATGGAAATTTGTATACATGTTTACTAATTCTAAGGGATTCTAAATCCACCCAAATAAACTCCCAGGTTTGGCAAGGAACTGCTTCCCCTGTGTTTCACAGACTACACTAATCCTCCCTGATCTAATTAACCCAAATTTATACTATCTGCCTTGGGCATTATTCTATTTCAGTTTCATGCAATAATTTTTGTTTGGGTAAGATGCTCCAATAGCATCTTTGATGTTTCCCCATCTACATTTACTGGGGTTCATGGACTTGCCTATTTTTTTTTCCAGCCAGGGATTGTCATTATGGGCTTAGGGGTTTTCCTGATTTGATTAAAGTTTCTTCATGGATCATGTGTCAGATCATATTCCTAGTACCAGTCTGGGTTTTTATAAGGTTTTGTGTTGGTTGCTACCATATAGAACTCAAACCAGTCCTGATACCAAGTTCCCTATTATATTACTTCCAATTCAGTGCCACTGTCCCCTAAGTCATATTTCTTACAAAATTCTACATAACTACTGACTCCTGCAATACACAGTATTTCCTCTACTGACAAAGAGTTCCCTATGTTTTTAAATGATTCATCAGAATCAGATTCAGAAAAGCTTGTTTGTTCTGAATTCAGGTGTTCACTATACCAATTTGTATCCCATTCATCTAAATCTTTGTGAACTTTATGATAGAGCTTGATGTACTTGTAGGGTTCTTGTTCTTCATCACTGTTTTGATCAACTATTATTGTACCATTTGGTACTGCATCATCTGGGTCTGAGTCTGACTCTTGGTCACTGATTTCTGTACTCTCCATGTCTTTCACTAGCTTTTGTTCAGCGACATGTTGTAATTCTGTGTCAGGTGTTGTTAAATCAGGTTTTATGTCTTGGTCTGACCCTATTTCAGTGATTTCTATATTTTCCAATTCTTTTTCTAGCTGTTGCCTAGCAATATGCTCTAATTCTGTGTTCTGTGGTGACAAATTTGATTTTTGTGGGTTTACTGCTTCCTCTTGTGAATCTGTTATTATGTTATTGGAGTGCACAGATTCTATCATATCTTTTGGATCAGTTTCTTGTTTATCTACTCCATCTTGTGAATCTGTTGACATAGAAACCATTCTCTCTATTGTGGTATCTTCTGGCAATGACTTCAATACAGATCCACTTTCCCTTGTATCACTGAAATATTTGTAATTCTGTTCTTCCACTTCTGTCCCAAGATATGGCTCTGGAATTTCTTGTAAATTAGCTATTATGGTGTTTGTATGCACAGGCTTCCTATTATCATCTTTATTTTCTTGCCCCATGGTTTGTAGTGCACATGTATAAATAATCGATGTTTCAGGTTTTGTAGATGTTGTAGTGTAATCTACCATCCCCTCTTCAGTTATTCCACCCTCATTCGCTACACTATTATTAATGAGCTCTGTATCACTTTGAACCACTGTTGTCTGTGAACTAACAGCTTGCTTAGATGAAAGGTTTGTGTTTGTGTTAATTTCAGTTTGAGAACTGCTTGGATGATGTTTCAGTATCAAAGATTCTTCTGTTCCCACTCCCTTAGATTGTTTTGCAGTCTCTGGTTCAGGGAACAGACAGTCATTGGAATTTTGGTATTGATTTGTGCTAAACCCATCCCCAGAACTGGTATCTTCAAGTGTTATAGGATTTCATGGGTAAAAGTCTTTGGCTTTTGGATTTAAACTAGTTCTCACCTCATTTGTCTTTCTTTCCCCTCTTAGATGTATAAATGTATCAGCTCCAAAGTCTCTTGCAACAATGTCTTGTTTGGCTATCTTGTCAGATGGTGTGGATACTTAAGTTCCTGTTTTAAAGATTTTCTAGCCCTGTTTGATTTTCCACTCCCTAGACCCATTCTGCAAGCTAAGAAATTTTACAAAAAGGTTTTAATCTGTTCTTTGCTTTTCTCCATGCAGTTTTGTGTTTCCATGTATTGTGAACCATAAATGTCATGTTTTATGCCTGCTATTATCTGTGCAATTTCATTCTCCACCTCAATTCTAGGCTTTTGTTTTGTACTTAAGTTGCATCCCTTGGTATCTTGCCCAACTATCTGTTTCTCTATCACTAAAATTTTAAAGTTTTATTTTTCTTTTCTACCATCTCCCTTTTTGCCCTTTATGCTTAAGCCCTCATGTTTCCTCCCTGGGGTACCTCCCAAATTCGTCTCTTTTTTATTAGATAATGCTAGAGCCTGGTATCATTTGTTATGATTATTGCTTGCTACCACTTCTGAATAATGGGGTTTTGCTCCAGAAACTATTGCTGCTTCCATGGATTTCAGGTCTGGGGTCTCATGTTCTCTAACTCTGCAGTGAGAGCAACACTGTTTGCTATTAGAGTTCTGTCTCCCATAGTTTTTGTTATTATATACTTTTCCCTGATAATATCCATTTTGACCTTTTCCATCTCTCTTATTTTGTTCCTGTTCAAAGCAATGCTTCATTGGGCAATTTCTTATTATGTGTCCTTGATGAGAACATAAAAAGCAAGTTCTGGTATCTCTTTGCACCCTCTGTTGACTTTGGGGTGTCTGTCTATACTGTTTTGTTTGTCTGTTAACTGTCTTAATTGTAGCCAGGTTCTTAACCTCCTGTAATTCTTTCTGCCTTAATATTTCAGAGGTCTCTTGAAGTTTTTTCTTTAGAACATATTTTTCTCTTTCCTGATCTACGTCATTAACATGGAGATAGGTGGCAATGTCCCTAAGTTCATTAAGTGAGATGGTGTCAAACTTAGGGCAATATTTCCTGAAGAAATCTCTCAAGTGCTTATCACAGCCCTTGAGAAATTGTCTTCTCATGTGTGCCCTGATTCTTTTGAATCAGGGTTGAAGCTTAACAGTCCCTCAGTTTTTTCAATAAGGCAATCAATAAATGCACTTGGGTGTTCATTTTTTTTTCCTTGGGACAATGTCAAATTTTCCCCATTCATTGGGTCTTTCTGACAATTGCTTCATTCCCTGCAATAGATCCTCATGGCATTTCTTAGATAAGTCATTGATCTTGATTAGAAAAATCCAGATCTTCAAAAATTTTTGGCCAGTTTGTGAGTGAGGAATCTTTTCTAGTTTGTTCAATAAGGTTTTTATGTTCCGGGGTGTAAAAAGTTCAGATAAAAGAATATCTACATCCTCAAAATCTGGTTCATAGAGGCAGAATGCTCTTTTTAGTTCTTTAATTGAGAGATGAGGCTCTAATAAAAATTTAAGCATGTGTTTACGTAAAGACTCTAAGTCATGGGTGGTGAATGACTTATGAACCTTTGCATGTAAGATGCCAGAGTTATCAGTGACTTTAGCTACATAATGCAAAGCCATAATCTTTTGAGTCTTTGATACATTTGCAATATTGTTAGCAGATGCATTAGTTGGAGCCTTGTTTTGTGCCTGTATGTTATTGGTAAGGTCATTTCCACCCCCCCCCCACCCATTGCCCCTAATGGTGTTTCAGGATTAGTATTAGTAACTAGATTGTCTTTATTAGTCTGTCCTGTCACATCCCCAGTCTCCCTGTCAGTTCCCTTCCCCATGCCTTTTCTCTGCATGTAATCCTGGCATATCTCAGTTATAATAGGGATCTGACCAAGCAATGTCTCTAATCTATTATCAATGACTAAAGCATATACAGTTTTCTTTTGGAAGATCAGGTTGGCACTAGCTTTAATGTACTTTAAGATGTTAGTCACTGCCACAAACACAACATAGACTTGGGGTATGATTTGCCAGAGATAATTCACATCTAGATAATTCTTTGGTAACTGTGTCCATCCCATAGTCATATTGGTTAATGTCCCCAGAACATTGTCTATCATCCCTGCCACTGTATTATAAATGATACAGTAGCTCCAATAAATGGCAATTATTCCTACCACAGCAGACCACAGTATTAGTTGTAACATGTTTCCCATTAGATCTTTTCTAGGCTCTAATTGCCAGGAGGTAACAGTTAGAAAACGATCCAAGATGGCTAGATCCTATTGCTGACAGCCCTAGTACAGCCTCCCTTTTACAATAGATTCTCTTCCTCAGTTTTGTAACTGACCAGAGTGGCAGTTGGTAACTGACTTGTACTCCCCCTCCTCTCTCCCAAGAATAAAGATATTTTTGATCCTGTGTGGAAACTCTTAGGCCAAGTCAGTGACAAAGGCTGCTTTTCTTTAGTGCCAGCCTCTATCATGCTTTTCAATGAGCTCTTTCCTCTGAATTAGCTCCAAGATTGGAATTTCTTACTTTACATCTTTTTTTCTCTTTTTAAAACTTAATCCAACTCATTAACCAAAATGCATCTACAACTTTGGCCCAGCAAATATTCATTCCAAAGGAGTCCATGACTCAACAAAGGTTAGGAGCCCTTGAGGGAGCAGGTGAGAGGCAGCCAGCAGGTGGTTGCCCAGAGTGCCCACTGGTGTTGAGGGATGGGGATGAAGTGTCAACCTGGTTCCGACCCTTCAGATTCTCCTGTGTTCCCCCAGTATTTCTGGCTAAGCTTGGTGCAGGACCTCAGTTAGTTCTATCACTTGAACTGAGTAGATTAATTCTCTCAGAATGTTCCTGGTCTGGCAAGGAGACTGGAATGAAATTTCCCAGCTATCAGAGTGGATAACGGATCTCTGCTAGCCAGTTATTCCTTTGTAGAGGCCTGACCTTCTCTGACATCCTAGAGAGGGACATTTCATGGGCACAGACAGTATTCTTGGTAAGCCACTGGAGTCATCACAAACCCTTGCCAGTGGTTTGAGGGAAGATTTTGGGGGCATCAAAGCTAATTCAGGGAGAACCTGTGCTGAGGATTGAAAAGCATTTTCAGCTCATAGAAAAATGAAAGCAGCAGTGGTCTTTATTGATACAAAGGATGGTCCCTTAATTATGGCATTTTAATAGCTATATGTCCAGGTTGGCTGCAAGACACCAAATATGACTACAAAAATCCCAGGCAAGAAAAATAAATGGAAATTGAATAGCAACTACTCATACAGACTAAATACATGTGTAAGGTTTACATTTTAAAAGTTTTTTTTCTTTTTAATTCTCAGAGGTAGGGATTTCAGAGGCAATTGGATTGAAGTAGTTGAGGAAGTGCCATAAAGGCCTGCCAAGTGCTGCTGGATGTTGGTTCAACCAAAATGCTCAGATTTCCTGTGTGCTATACATTTCTGTTCCTCTGCCCAGGTGCCTTTGAGGCAAACATCCTTTTGCTGGCATTTCCTGGAGCAGATACCATTTAGTTTTACACAGTAATCCGGAAACTTCCAGCCTGAACAAAGAATTGAGAGATTGAGGTCACTGAGCCTTCCTATGAGGCTCTTGCTAGGTTTAGAGGATCTTGGGGTAATAAGGCTCTAAGGCCACTCTATATATGTTTACATGTGATTAAATCATCCCCAAATGTACAAAACCCACTACTGTAGGCTTGGTATCTGAGCTTTGTAAATAAAACAACCCCGTAAGTGTAAAGAACAATTGACTAGGGATTTGGGATATAACTTCTCATCTTAGCCCTGTTACTACCAGTCTGTGGTATGACTTTGGACCTCAGTTTCTCATCTATAAAAAAGGGATAAAATAATGGTAGCCCACCAACTTCAATGGGACTATCTAAAAGGATAAAAAATAAATATTTATATTTATATAAAAATATATATATATATAAATGAATGAAAATAAATTAAAATGCATATAAAACCCAATGAATAGTTATAATCACTAGGTAGAAGTAAAGGACCATTATTGTACCAGTTGAATTTACTCCAATAACAATTTTTATTAATTGCATTATAAACGAGCACCTAGATAGTTCAGTGGATAGAGTGCCAGGTCTGAAGTCAGGAAACTTCTCTTCCAGAGTTCAAATCTGGCCCCTGATATGTGACCCTGGTTAAGTAGCTTAACCCTTCTTTCTCAAGTTTCCTCATCAATAAAATGAGCTGGAGAAGAAAATGGCAAAACACTCCAGTATCTTTGCTAGGAAAACCTAAAATGGGATCAGGAAGAATTGAACATTACTGAAAAATGACTAAACAATATAAATGAATCCCCTAAGAAATTTCTACTTTTCCAGGGGTGTCTGAAGGGCACGTCAACTCATTTTAATCCTGGGAGAAGTTTCTATTTCAAAAGAAGGAAAGGGATCCTCCAGTTCTGATAGCTCATAAATGAAATTGGACATTTTTTTCCTGGTTGCCAGATGTGCCTGTGCTCCTAGTATGGGATATCTATACAGTAGTGGGACTATCTTCATTTTGTGCTCTGCCAGTGATGCCACCTCTTCCTCTCTATGAAACATCTTTGAGATCCTGAGCATTATAGAACCCTTTTAAAATATGTCTACCTTAGTTTTTTATTTTTTTAATTTTATTTATTTATTTTTTTAAAATAGTTTTCCATGTTTACACGATTCATTTTCTTTTCCTTCCCTCTACTCTCCCCACTCCCAGACTAACAAGCAATTCCACTGGGTTGTACGAATGTTGACACTTGATACCTATTTCCACATTATTCATTTTTTATTATAGAGCAATTTTTAAAGGTCTAAACCCCAAATCCTATCTGCCCATATACATGTGATAAGTGATGTCATATGTTTTGCTTTTGCATTTCTTCTCCCACAGTTCTTTGTCTCAATGTGGGTAGCATTCTTTTACATAAGTCCTTCAGGAGTGTCCTGGCTTGTTGCATTGCTACTAGTAGCAAAGTTTCCACAATGTTTTACTTTCTGTGTACACTGTTCTTCTGGTTCTGCTCATTTCACTCTGCATCAGTTCACTGAGATTCTCCCAGTTCATATAGAAATACCACAGATCATCATTCTTTACAGCACAATACTATTTCATCACCATCAGATACCACAATTTGTTCAGCCTAATTGATGGGCATCTCATTTTCCAGTTTTTTTTTTTGCCACCACAAAGAGCATGGCTATGAATATTTTTGTACAAGTCTTTTTCCTTAGTATCTATTTGTAGTATAGACCCAGCAGTGGTATGGCTGGATCAAAGGGCAGGGAGTCTTTTAAAGCCCTTTGCTCATAATTCCAAGTTGCCTTCCAGAATGGCTAGGTTAATTCACAACTCTACCAGCAATGCATGAGCATTCCAATTTTGCCACATCCCCTCCAACATTTATTATTTTCCTTTACTGCCATATTGGCCAACCTGCTAGGTGTGAGGTGGTACCTCAGCATTGTTTTGATCTGTATTTCTCTGTGAGATATTTTTTCATTTGTTTATTGATTCTTTTTCTGAAAACTGCCTATTTATGTCCCTTGGCCATTTGTCAATTGGGGAATGACTTGATTTTTTGTACGATTGACTAAGCTACTCATAAATTTGAGAAATGAGACCTTTGTCAGAGGTTTTTATTATAAATTTTTCCCCAATTTTTTGCTTCCCTTTTAATTTTGCTTGCATTGGTTTTGTTTGTACAGAAACTTTTCAATTTAATATAATCAAAATTATTCATTTTACATTTTGTAGTATTCTCTATCTCTTGCTTGGTTTTAAATCCCTTTCTTTCCCATAGGTCTGACAGATATGCTATTCTAGGTTTACCTAATTTGTTTATGAGTTTCCTCTTTATATTCAAGTCACTTAATCATTTTGAGTTAATCTTGGTATAGGGTGTAAGATGTTGATTTAACCATAATTCCTCCTGTACTGTTTTCCAATTTTCCCAGCAATTTTTTCAAATAGTGGGTTCTTTTCCCAAAAGCTGGGATCTTTGGGTTTATCGAACAGTATCTTGCTACTGTCATTTACTCCAAATCTATTCTACTGATCCACCCTTCTATCTCTAAGTCAGTACCATATAGTTTTAAAAATCACTGCTTTATAGTATAGTTTGAGATCTGGTAAAGCTAGGCCTCCATCCTTTACATTTTTTTTTCATTATTTCCCTTGATATTCTTGTTCTTTTGTTCTACCAGATGAACTTTGTAATAATTTTTTCTAATTCTATAAAAAAGTGCTTTGGTAGTTTGGTAGGTATAGTACTGAATAAGTAAATTAACTTAGGTTGATTTGTCATTTTTATTATATTAGCTCATCCTACCCTTGAGTAATTGATGTTTTTCTAATTGTTTAGATCTAGTTTTATTTGTGTAAAGAGTGTTTTGTAGTTATGTTCATATAATTCCTGAATTTGTCTTGGCAAGTAGGTTCCCAAGTATTTTATCTTGCCTAGAGTAATTTTAAGTGGAATTTCTCTTTATAACTCTTGCTGCTGGGTTTTGTTAGAAACATATAGGAATGCTGATGATTTGTGTGGGTTTACTTTGTACACTGCAATTTTGCCAAAGTTATTGATTGTTTCTACTAGTTTTTTAGTTGATTTTCTTGGATTTCCTAGGTATACCATCATGTCATCTGCAAAGTGTGATAGTTTAGTTTCCTCATTGCCTACTTTGATCCCTTCAATTTCTTTTTCTTCTCTAATTGCTATTCTAGTACAAAATTAAATAGTAGTGGTGATAATGGGCATCTCTGCTTCACTCCTGATCTTACTGGGAAGGCATCTAACTTATTGCCATTGCACATGATACTTGCTGATGGTTTTAAATAAATACTCTTTATTATTTTGAGGAAAGGTCCTTATATTCCTGTACTTTCTAATGTTTTCAATAGAAATGGGTATTGTATTTTGTCAAAGGCTTTTTCTGCATCTATTGAGATAATTATGTAATTTCTATTAGTTTGGTTGTTGATATGGTCAATCATGCAGATGGTTTTCCTAATATTAAACCATCCTTGCATTTCTGGTATAAATCCTACCTGTTCATAGTGAATAATCCTTGTGATAATTTGTAGCCTTTTAGCTAGTATTTTATTTAATATTTTTGTATCTATTTTCATTAGGGAGATTGGTCTGTAGTTTTCCTTCTCTGATTTTGGTCTTTTTGGTTTGGCAATTAGTGTCATATTTGTATTATAAAAAGAATTTGGTAAGACTCCTTCTTTGCCTATTTTGTCAATTAGTTTGTAGAGCACTGGGATTAATTGATTTTTAAATGTTTGATAGAATTCACTTGTGAATCCATCTGGCCCTGATGACTTTTTCTTAGGGAGTTCCTTGATGTCTTGTTCAATTTCTTTGAGATGGGATTATTTAAGTATTCTATTTTCTTTTCTATCAACCTAGGCAATTTATATTTTTATATATTTGTATATTTTTGTAATCCTTTTACCTAGATTATCATATTTTTCCCATATAATTGAGCAAAATAGTTCTTAATAATTACTTTAATTTCCTCTTTATTAGAGATGAGATCACCTTTTATATTCATGATGCTGTTAATTTGGTTCTCTTTTTTTCTTTTTATTAATTGGATTAAATAATACTTTATATATTTTATTTTTATTTTCAAAATACCAGCTCCTAGTATTATTTATTGTTTCAATGGTTCTTTTATTTTCAATTTTATTAATTTCTCCTTTGATTTTTAGATTTCCCATTTTGTCTGAGGGTTGTAAATTTGTTCTTTTTCTAGCTTTTTTTTTTAGTTGCATGCCCAATTTGTTAATCTCCTCTTTGTTTCTTTGTTTGTTTGTTAATATGGGCACTCAGGGATATAAATTTTCCCCTGAGTGTTGCTTTTGCAATATCCCCCAAATTTTGATATGCTGTTTCCTAATTTTCATTCTATTTAACAAGATCATTGATTGTTTCTATGATTTGTTCTTTAAAGCAACCAATTTTGAAGAATAATATTATTAAATTTCTAATTAATTTTTGATTTTCCTTTCTATGTGCCCTTTCTAATTATTATTTTTATTGCCTTATGATCTAAAAAAGTTGTATTTATTGTTTCTGCTTTTTTGCATTTATTTGCAATGTTTTATGCTCTAGTACAATTTTTGTGAATGTACCATGTGTTGCCAAAAGGAAGATATATTCCTTTTTATTCCTATTTATTTTTCTTCATATTTCTATTGACTCTAATTTTTCTAAGATTTCATTCACATCTCTTACTTCTTTCTTATTTATTTTTTGGTTTGATTTAATTTATCTAGATCTGTTAGAGGAAGGTTAAGGTCTCCCACTGGTATACTTTTACTTTCTATTTCTTCCTTAAACTTCAATAGTTTTTACTTTATAGATCTGGATGCTATACCATTTGGTATATACATGTTGACTACTGATATTTCTTCATTGTCTATACTGCCTTTTATCAGGATGTAATTACCTTCCTTATCTCTTTTAATCAGATCTATTTTTACTTTGGTTTTGTCAGATATCATGATTGTGACTCCTGCCTTCTTTTTCTCAGCCTCTTACTATATATATATTTGCTCCAGCCCCTTTACCCTGTGTGTGTCTACCTGTCTCATGTGTGTTTCTTATAGATAACATATGATAGGATTTTGGTTTTTAATCCACTCTGTTATTGGCTTCCTTTTATAGGTGAGTTCATCCCATTCACATTCAGAGTTATGATCACTACCTGTGTATTCCCCATAATTTTGATTTCCTCTTTTAGTCTTGCCCCTTCTTTCATTATTTCCTTCTACAGCAGAATTTTGCTTTTAATCAGTCCCCTTCTCCCCCATTTTACTTTCCTTCCCACCCTTCCCTTCTTATTCTCCTCTTATTTCTCTTTAAGGTCTATTAATCTCCCCAACACCACCAACCTTTCCCTTCCTTTTAATGCTCTTAGCTCCACTCCTCCCCACCTTTGTTATTCCCTCTTAATTTCCCTGTAGGGTAAGGTAGAGTTCTAAACCCCAATAGATCTGGCTGTTTTTCCCTCTCAGAACTGATACCATTGAGAGTAAGGTTTAAGTATTACCTATTACCATTTTCTTCCTTCCCTTCTTATAATAGTATTCTTCCCTCCCCCCACTATGCACTTCTTTATGTGGTATAATTTTTTTCTTCTTACTTTAATTTTTCTTCTTACTTCAAGTTTCTCTTAGTACCATCTTCTTTTTTGTCTCCCTCCAATTTTTTTTACATAACCACAACCTCTGTCTATCAATAATTCTTCTATCTACTATGATAAGGAAAATAATTTTTAAGAGTTACAAATATCATTTACAAATATCAATTGAATATAATCAATTTGACCATACTGAAGCCCTTAAAATTTTTCACCTCTTTCTTGGTTACTTTTTTATAGTTCTCTTGAATTTTGTATTTGGACATCAAATTTTCCATTTTGTTCTGGTCTTTTCTTTAGGAATGCTTGGAAATCTTCTATTTTGTTAAATGTCTGTACTTTCCTCTGAAAGTATAGAGTCAATTTTGATGGGTAGGTGATTCTTGGTTGTAGACCCAATTCTCTTGCCTCCCTGAATATCATATCCCAAACCTTGCAGTCCTTTAGTGTGGAGGCTGCCAGATCCTGTGTAATCCTGATTGGTGCTCCTTGATATCTGAATTGTCTCTTTCTAGCCACTTGTAATATTTTCTCCTTGACCTGGAAGCTCTTGAATTTGGCTATAACATTCCTAGGGGTTGTCTTTTGGGGATTTAATGTAGGATTTAATCTAGGGATTCTTTTGATGTCTATTTTGCCCTCTTGTTCAAGAATATCAGGGCAGTTTTTCTGGATTATTTCTTGTAATATGATGTTAAGGCTTTTAATTTGTTTCAGGCTCTCTAATAGACCAATAATTCTCAATTGTCTCTTCTGGATCTGTTTTCCAGGTGAGGTGTCTTTTCAATGAGATATTTCATGTTTCCTTCTATATTTCATTCTTTTGATTTTGCTTTATTAATTTTTGCTGTCTTGTGAGATCATTACCTTTTACTTGCCCATTTCTAGTCTTTAAAGACTGATTTTCAGTTATAATCTTTTGATTTTCCTTTTTGCTTTGGTCTATTATGCTTTTCAAGGCTTCCAGCAGGTCAGTTCTGGTCTCCAATTTGCTTATTACTTAATTTCATTTCTATGCCTCTTTTTCCATATGGGCAATTTTGTCTTTTAAGGTATTTTTTTGGTATTACTCTCATTTCTTTTTAACACTTTTCTCTCCATTTTTCTTCTATCTTTCTTACTTGGTTCTTGAACTCCTTTTTGAGTTCCTTGAGAGCTTGTGACCAATTTCCATTTTTCTTTTTGGGGGGGGGTTTGGATGTGCTTGCTTGTTTGTCACACTGCTGACGCTCCTGTATTTTGCTCTTTTTCTCCATAGAAATTATCCAAGGTCAAGAGCTTTTTTTGCTTTTGCTTATTCCTTTCGCCACTAGTGGATTGGGGTTCCTGTATGTTGATTGTTTTCTTAGCTCCTGTCTTGCAGGGCTTTGCCTTGGTAGTATCTTCCCTTCCCAGTCAGAAGCCCGAGTGATGGCAGATAATGAGTTGTTCTTTGTGTAGCATGCTTTAAATCACTTTGCCCTGAGGCTATCTTTCTAGTTCCTGTTATCTTGGCTGTGTCCTGCATTGTTTCTGCCCAGGCTCCATACTCTTCAGCCTCAGGTCTTGAGTCTTGCTGCCGAGGCCTCTCACTGCCCTCAGAAGTAAGTCTGTGGTACTTTCAGCCAGCCTCCAAGAGTTTAGAGATTGCCTGGCCTTCACTCTGATTCTGGAGTGGTAGGTGTTGTTGGGGAGAGTTGATCAGCTTGGACTTTGATAAGTGAAGTTTTGCCCCATTATAGCATGGGGATTCCCAAATACTGCCTATCTTTAAGGCTGTGTCCAGTGGGAAAGCCCCTTTACTCATCTGCTTTTGATATCTGTCCTTTTGAGATATTTTGTAATGATTGGTTGGAAGGAGATTCAGAAGGCGCCTGCTAGTATGCTATCATCTTAGCTCTGTCTACCCCAATATGTCTACCTTGTGCCCTAAATCCCAAGATGTGATTTTGAATTTTTGGAATCTTGCAAGGATTTTCTGCCTATCTCATTTGGCTATGGACAGAGCTTTTTTGTGATCTTAAAAGAAGGTCTTCCCTAAGCCCCATTTATCTTTCCAGAGAGATTTTATCAAAAGAGGAAGGAAATTTAGAGTGAAAGTCATTTTACAACTTGAGAATCTTAGTAGCTCTTAGGCACTTTAATGACTGTGGTGATTGGGAGAAAGTAGGATGGGGTGTGGATCTGTCCATTGTCCTTTTCCTTTCCTGACCTAGTATCTCATTTATGTTCCTTCCGGTTAGTTTCTAGATGTAATGATAATCATGATAACAAAAGTAATGATAGCAGATTACATTTCTATATTGTTCTACTTCTTTAAAAATATCCCTTACTTTTCAACTTCGAATTGTGATAAGGCAATGAAGGTTAAGTGAATTGCCCAGGGTCATACATCTAGGAAGTGTCTGAGGACAGATTTGAATCTGAACCACCTAGGTGGTTTCCAGGCTTGACTCTCAATCCACTGAGCCACCTATATGATTTCCCTGGTTTTTTATTTCTTTAAGATTGATTAAGCACTTTTCCCACAATAGACCTGAAGTAAGCAGTGCAAATATGATTATTCCCATGTTCTAGCTGAGGAAATTGAGACTTAAAGAGTTTAAATAATTCATCTATTTTTTCTTAAAATATTAATGTCTTATGTAGTTTCTATCTTACCTTATTTATATGATTATAAAAGGCTGGATGATGCCCTAAAAATATCTGCCGAAACCAATGAGCAAAGCTGTTTGAGTTTGTGGCAATAGCTGAAATTGCTTTGTTGATTGCCTGGAGCAACACTGAAATAGCCCCTGAAAGCTGCTGCTGTCTCAAAAGCTATCTGGTTTATTGATAAATGCTCATTCTCCTTTATTGGTGCTATGAATTGGTGATAAGAGTGTGACCTAGATTTATGTATGGACTGTGATTTTAAAAATTATTCCTTTTTATATCTTCTATTGAGTAACTGTCTTGTTTGATTATTTTTGATTTTGTCTTCTTTTAATAAAAGCAATGGTTATTTCTTTCCCCTTCAATGAATAAATTTTATGTTCTCTTTCTTTTGTTTTCTGATGAGTAAATGTTATAATTATTCCTACATTTCCCTTATTGTTAGGTAGGTAATTTGTTTTTCATATTGTTGAGCATGGGGGTACATCCCTGTAATTCCCACTACTGAGGAAATTGAGCTTAGTCGATCTCTTGAGTTTAGAGGTTCTGAGCTTTAGGCTACTTGGGTACACATACTTACTTAGGCATTAATATAGTGAATTCTTCCACCTGGGGGGACCATCAGGTTCCCATAGAAGTGGTAAACCAGCTCAAGTCACAAGTAAGCCTTGTGGAATGTTTTGCCCAAATGACTTGGAGATTACATAGAGAATATAGTATTCAAATTTTGTTTCTTTTGAAAATGTTAACTCCAGTCTTCTTTCCACAGTGCCACATGCACTTATGTGTTATGTTTGTTACTTTTGATCTAACATGATCTAACATCCTCCTTCCCCCACCCCCACTTCATTCAGACATCCAAGGATTTGTTGGGAAAAGGAACTGGACAAATTGCTCAGCAATGCCAACCTGATACTCCAATCAATGAAAGGTATGATAAAGCAGAAGATTTATGAACACTTAAAATGAGGTTCATTTAAAATGACTTCTTAGTGAATACATGATGGCTCCTACTGATTAACATTTCCCTTTCTCTTTTAGTCCAAATCCTTGAAAGTGATATTGCACTTCATGCTTAGAAGTAGAATTTCTATGGGAAGGCACAGTCTCATGTAAAAAAATCTTCTACAGAGGCAAATATGAGAAATAGGTAAATCTTCAGTTAATGATAGGGGATAGGGGAGTCATTGATATTCATACTGCATAGAAGGGATTACATCTGTAAGGTTTTTAACTAAATATTTGTTTATTTTGGTTGCTGGTCACAATGGTATAGTCTCCTAAATCAGAAACCAGTACAATGACCAAACTGCAGCCAATCATACAGATTAAAGAAAAAAGAAATGATGCTTTTTGTTTTTATTTTACTGTTAATTTCATGGATCAATATGAACTTTAACTGTAGAAGATTATTACTATATCCTAGGCATAGTAAAATCCTTCCAGGTTAGCTACAGGGATTGATTTCCTATGATTTTTGATTCACATTCCATTTGGGCAAGCAGCATTTATAATCTGGTAAGCAATTAGTGAAGCCAGTGGTAGGAATTTCCATTTTGTAGCATTTCTTCCTGCAAGTGCCATCCATATTCCAGCAGATTCTGTGAATTCTGTTCCTGCCTGGACAAAGAAATATGCTGAGGTCATTGAGCCAATGGAGAATTCTTTAGGTGGTTAGGGATCCAAACAGTACACACGTGCTTCTGTCATCATCAAATACAAAATAGTCAATGTTTCTGGTTTGAAATGTGCATGATGAGCAGTGTGAGAGATGTGATTCCTCATTTCAACTCAGCTATTACTTCATGTTGCCCACTGAAGGCCTAGGACCATTTGTGGCAGCAAAGGCAGAAGAAGTAGAGTCTAGGACTCTGCCAGTCTTGCTAAAACTGATTTATGTTAAGTAGAATTCTAGCTCTTTAAAAAAATTGTTTGTTTTATTATCATGCAAAATACACTTCCATCTTGATCGTTGTTGTGAGAGCACTCATACAACTCCCCCCCCCCCGCAAATAAATCCATAAATACACTGATGTGAAAGATAGTATGCTTTGATTTGCATTCATCCAATTCCAATAGTTCTTTCTCTAGAGTTAGATAGCATTCCCCATAATAAGTTTTTCAGGATTGTCCTAGATCATTGCATTGCAAGTTTTCACAGTTTGTGTGAAGTCAAGTATTTAGGGGATTTCAATTTAGGGGATTGTGCACCCCAGTGGTGGGACAAAGGAGTCACAGAGGCCAGTGTCCCCTCAGAGCCAGGGTCCCATGGTACATCAGTGACTGCATCCAAGGTGCAAGGTCACCATGAAGGGAGGAGCAGATGTTTTGAAAAAGCATTGGGGGAAGCTGAGAGGGAGAGGGAGAGTCTCTCTCTTTCTCTCTCTCTCTCTCTCTGTGTCTCTCTGTCTCTGTCTGTCTCTATCTCTATCCCCCCTGTCTCTCTGTCTCTGTCTGTCTATCTTTCTCTCCTTGTCTCTCTTTTTCTCTCCCCATCTCTGAACTAACCCTCTCTTTGCTTTATCTTATCTGGTGATCTCTGACAAGCTGAGGCTTAGAGTGCTGACTCTAATAAAGAATTGGATTTTTACTGAAAGTTTGAAAGGCTGAAACCTATGCCTCTCTTTGTTTCTCTTGATTAACCAATGCTTATAAATCTGATGACCAGCCTCCAGATTAATTTGTATATCTAACAAGTTGATCATCATACAATATTGTTGTTATTGTGTACAATGTTCTCCCAGTGCCACTTATTTCACTCTGCATCAGTTCATGTGGCACTTTCCATCTTTTTCTGAAATCAACTGGCTTAACATTTCTTATAGTACAATAGTATTCCATCACCAGCATGTATCACAATTTGTTCAGCCATTCTCCAATTGATGGACATCCTCTCAATTTCTAATTCTTTGGAGATTGGAAACACTACAAAAAGAATTGCCATAAATATTTTTGTACAAGTAAGTCCTTTCTCCTTTTTATTATCTCTTTGGGATCCAGATCCAGTTAGTGGTATTACAAGATAAAAGGGCATGCATAGTTTTATACTTTGGACATAGTTCCAAATTGCCTTCCAAAACAGTTGGATCAATTTGCAATACTACCAACAATGGATATGTGTCCCAATTATGCTACACCACCTCCAACATTAATAACTTTTCTTTACAGTCATATTGGCCAATCTAATAGGTGTGAGATGGTACCTCAGCATTGTTTTAATTTGCAAGAAATCTAGCTCTTGATTAAAAATAACACCAGAGGGAATTAGCTTGATTAATTACAAGGAAAAGGGTTACCTATCTCACCAAAGAGAGAAAAGTGCTAAAAAAACTTAATGTCTTGCACTTTTTGCTAACTCCAGGATTAATTGTCATTTTGTATAACCTGTGTCCTATCCCCTGTCATTTTCTTGTTAATACTTTCTAGGAAAATTTTAAAAAGCAAATCTAGGGAAAAATGTGCATTGTTTTCAGGAAGCAAAGCTTTAGAGAAGGAAGAAAGGTCATAACTTAACTTAAAGGCTAAATTTGTACCCAGACACAGAGAGAAGTGGTGACAGAGAAAAACTAGGATGTAGCACTAGGAAGTCAGATCCTGGGGCTTAATAATAGAAAAAAAGGATTAGAAGATTTTGAGCTAGAAGAGGAATGGAAGACATCATCTAGTCTAACACCTTCATTTTATAATAGCAGAGCTGAGATCTAGAGAGAGAAAGTGATTTGTCCAAGGGTCATAGAGGTGACAAATGTCTGAAGTAGGTCTTGATCTCAGTTCTACCCAACTTTTTATGCTCCTTAGCTAACCTAATGCCATTTATACACTACGAGAGTTCCCATCATAGTCTCTTTCATCTCTGAGACTTTGTAATTCTGTGAATACAGGGAGAACTGCAGATGGAGTAGCCAGGAATAATGGAAGGCTCCTGAGGAAGAAGCAGTACTTTAAAGTGCAAAGAACATTGATTTTAAAGTCAGAGGACATGAGCTCATATCCTCCTGCTGCCACCTGATATTTCAGTGGCTTTGAACATATGACTTAAACTCATCAGGTTTCATTGAAACTTCCCAAGGTGTGGGACTAGATGACCTCTGATGTCTTTTTTCCCTCTAAATCTATGATCCTTTGAGAGAATGAGTGAAAAGACAAGTTCCAGGAGGAGATGGGATCAAAGACACAAGTAGAGGGGTTGGCCTTGACAAGGAATTTACCACCTTTTCCTGAGAGATAGAAGTAATAGAAGGGAAATAGGGAATTTGTAGTAAGGTTTTGAGGTATAGAACTAGGGAAAAGAGGGAATTAGCTGTGAATGACTTCATATTTTTTCAGTAAGGTAGGAGATGAGAAGAAAGGAATGGTACTATAGGAGACTTGAGGACTATTTGAGTTCCATCCATGATTTAAGGTTCTGGAGAGGAAATTGGATTGGATCAGGAATTAGGAGACCTGAATTTTATTCCTGGCTTTTATACTAGTGAGCTGGGAGATCCTGGACAATACATTTCCACTTCGTTGGCCTCCATTTCTCTACATGAGAAATGGGGATGGGGTGGGAAATGGATAATGATCTGTAAAATCTTCTCTAATTTTATTTCTGTAGATGGGCACACATGTATGTATGCAATATTGCATATAACAGTCTGACTCTCATCTTTCCTTCTAATCTAGTCTTCATTATATAACCTAGATTTCATTATAGAACATTATATGCTCTGTTGACCTGGTCTATTAGATGCTCCCTATATGTGGCATTCCATTTCCTAATTCTATGGTTTTGTTCAAGTGTTCTCTTATATCTGCAAAGCTCTCTGCAGTCACTCTTTCTCAGAATCTCTCCATATGGCCTTCTCCATTTGACAAATTCTGTTTGCTTTGTTATTTGCATACTCTCTCTTGAAATGTGTTTATATTCTTATGTTCATGTTGGATATATACAGTAGACTGTAGGCTCTTTGAGGAGAGGGACTACTCCATTTTTGTTTTGGTATCCTCAGCATCTAGCACAGTTCTTGGCACACAGCAGAGATAAGGAGAGGAATAGGAAAGGGAGCTATGATTCCATTGGCATATTGCTCATAGTAGGCATCTAATAATTACTGAGCATTAGGTAGCACAGTGTATAGAGGGCTAGACCTGGAGCCAGGATGACTCATCTTTGTGAATTTGAACCTGGCCTCAGATACTTACTAGTTGTATGACCCTGGATAAATCATTTTACCTTGTTTGCCTCCGTGTTCTCATCTCTATAATGAGCTGGAGAAGGAAATGGCAAACCACTCCAGCGTCTCTGCCAAGAAAACCCCAAATTGGTTCATGAAGAGTTGGACACAACTGAAATGACTGAACAACAACAACAATAACAACATTAACACACAAGAATACAGATTCAGGATTCAAGGAAATATCAACAGATTTGACTTCTAGACTGCATCTAATAGTATTATACCTAACATGAATTACTGAACTTTAAGACTTTAGAAATGGATACTTGGGCTAACATTACCTTCACAATTCAGGCTGAGGGAAATATAATTAAACAATAGCTGTTTTGAAAAAAGAATAGGGAGCTTTCACAGATATGAGTAGGATAAGTATTCTTAAACAAATAAGAAATAGAGACAAATACAAAAGGTAAAATAGACAACTTTGATCACTTGAAAATGAAAATTTTATGCACAGAAAAAAGCATCAGTGCATCTAAGATAAGAAGACTGGAAAAAACCTTTCTATCAGATTTCTCTGCTAAGAGTTTGGTATCAAAGATATATAAACAAATAATAAATATTTATAAGACTAAGAGTCATTGCCTAATGCAAATGGTCAAGGGATATGAGCAATCACTTCTCAAAAGAACTGTAATGTATAATAATCACATGAAAAATACTCCAAATCACTAGTAACAGGAAAAATGAAAATCAAGGTTACTCTTTGGTCTTATATTATCCAAATGCAAATTGAAAAAGATGACAAATGGCAGCACTCAATGTTGGAGGAGTTTGGAAGTATTGATACATCAATACATTTTTGGTGGAGCTGTAAAGTGGTATGACCATTTTGGAAAAAAAAAACTTGGAACTCTGTCAATAAAGTGACTAAAATGTTCATGCTCTTTGAACCAGAGACTTCCCTACTAGGCTTATATTCCATGGAAACCATAGATAAAAAGAGTCTTTATATACTTCAAAATAGTCATAGTTACATTTTTTGTGTTAGGATTTGGAAGCATGATAAATGCTCATCAATTGAAGAACAGTCAAACACATTTTGCTACATGAATATAACATAATGTTATTCTATTATATGAAATGAAGTTGGAGAATATCTGGAAGGGACAACCAGAATGGTGAATAGATCAGATATTATGGCATATGAAAATGAGTTAAAGGAAATGAGCATGTTTAATCTGGTGAAGAGAAGACTTAATGGATTAAAAGGTAGGTGTTAGTTATCTTTATGTCCTAAAGGTTTCTTAAATATCAAATCTGATGACCTTTTCTGAATCTCTTCTTCTTGATCTTTCTATAATATATGTTTTTATTGATGAGGTTTGACTACTAAGATATCATAGTGGATAGAGCCAATATTGAATTTGGAGTCAGGAAGACCTGAGTGTGAATCCTGTGGCCTGCATCAAACTACTTAACCTCTCACAGGCTGTTTCCTTATATACGAAATGGGGATAATAATAAGACCTACCCCAAAGAGTTATGAGCATTAATTGAGATAATATAATAAAAAGCTCTTTGTGAACTTTAAAATGTTATAACAATGTAGATTTATGAGATATATGTACAATACTGCATATTAATATTACATGAAATTATATTCTAGCATTACAATATATTTGACATAATATATAATATGATTATGAATTAGCTATTATTATTATTAATCATTTTCTGCCATTTTCAAACCTTAAAGTCCTTTAATAATGCTAGCTATTATTATGATTATTATTAGATATTTTCTTTTCTTGCATTCTCTCTTTTTGGGGTCTTGTGACATATCTTTCTCCTGATTCTCTTCCTATCCTTCTGAACACTTTACCCCTGATTTCTTTTGTTAGTTTATCAGATCACATTCCCTAATTGTGTAGGAGAACCTTAAGGCTGTGTCCTGGACCTTCTTCTTTTCTCTATATTCTCTCACTTGAAATCCTTGTGTTAAACATTATGCTAAATCCAGGTTGATCTATAATTTCTCTGTATGTAACTTCCGTATATATATACATACATACACATACACAGTCTTATTTTTTTCCCTGAGTTCCAATTCCACATTACTGATTACCTTCTGGACATTTAAGAAAAGTCATTCTATAGTCTTCTCAAACTCAACATGTCATAAACAAATGTCATTATCATTGCTCTCAAATCCACCGCATGTCTGAACTCTCCTTTCTTTTGTAGGGCACCACTTAGTAAATTCTTGGTGGTTGCTGATTGATCCTTTAGTTCTTCCAGTCTTGCAGATCCACAGCCTCAGAATTATTCTCCATCTTTAATCCTACATAACCAATCATTAGCTAATCATGCCACTTCAATCTACATAGTAACACCTGCATCAAGGTCTTTACTACTTCCATAGCCACCACATTAGCTCAGACTCTCTTCAACTTTTGCTTTGATTATGGCAATAGCCTCCCGGTAGGTTTATCTATTCTAATCCTTCCTCTCCACAACTACCAAAGTGATTTTCCTAAAGTGCAGGACTGAGCGTGCCTTTCTTGTTCCTGACAAATGCCAATGAAATGACTTGTGATTGCCATGAAGACAGAACATAAACAATTCTGTTTAACTAAAAAGCCATTCACAATCTGGTCCCAACCTATTCTCCAGCCTTTCTCTGTTTCTGTCTGTCTTTGTCTCATCATCTCTCTCTGACTCTGTCTTTCTCCTCACTCACTTTTTGTGCTCTAAAGTCTAACTAAACTTGCCTTATTCCTATTCCTCCTATGTGAAACTCTACCTCTTGACTCTTTGTCTTTGCACATGCACAGAATACTTTCTCTTCTCACTTCAGCCTCATATAATCTCCTATATCCTTCAAGATTCATTTCAAGAACCATCCTTTACATGAAGTCTTTTAGGATCCTCTAAGTGGCATTGTTCTACTTCTCTAAAGTGCCTTGTATCTATTTTGTGTTTATTCACGTAAAACATGTTTCCACACATATTTAATGTTAATGGATTTGTGAACTAATCAAAAAAATTCTGGGGAGCAATTTGGAATTATGTCCAAATGACTATTAAACCACTCTTTGGTCCAGCAATAGCTGTGTCTGAAAGAGATAAAAAGAAAAGGATCTAGATGCACAAAAATATCTTTAACAATTCTTTTTGTGGTGACAAGGAATTGGAAATTGAGGGGATACCCATAACTGGGAAATGGCTGAACAAGCTATAGTATTACTGGGATGAAATACTATTGTGCTATAAGAAATGATGAGCAGAATGATTTCAGGAAAACCTGGGAAGACTTACATTAACTGATGCAAAGTGAAATGAATAGAAACAGAAGAACAATGTACATAGTAACAGTGCTGTAGAATGATCAACCATGAATGACTTAGCTATTCTCAGCAATACGAAAGATCCAAAATGATTCTGCAGTACTTATGGTGAAAAATGCTATCCACCTCCAGAGAAAGAATTGATGAACATAATCACAAAATACTTTTTATACAAATAAAACTAGGTTTAAATAACTAGATAAACATTATTTGTTCATGGCTAGGCAGAACTAATATGATTAAAATGAGAATCCTGCCTAATCTACTTCATTCAATACCAACCCAACTAAGTGACCAAAAATTATTTTATTGAACTCAGAAAATACTAGCAAAATTCATTTTGAAAAACAAAAAGTAAAAAATATTAAAGAAATTAATGAAAAATGTAAAGGAAGGAATTTTAGTAGAAACAGATTATAAAGCAGAAATGATCAAAACTCTCTGGTATTGCCTACGAAATAGAAAAGTAGATCAGTGGAATAGGACAGATATATAACATTGTAGAAGATTATAGTAACTTTGTGATTGAAAAAAGTAAAAATCCAAATTTTTGGCATAAGAATTCATTATTTGATAAAAATTGTTGGGAAAACTGGAAAGCAGTCTGGTAGAAACTAAATATAGACCAATAATAAACTATTTCCTAAGATAGGATCAAAAGGAATATATTACCTATCCATAAAGGTAGATATCATAAACAAATTAAAATAACAGGAACACATTACCTATCAGATTTATGGATAGGACAAGAATGTTTGGATAAATAAGAGATAGAAAGCACTGTGAGATGTAAAATATATAATTCTTAATACATTAAAATGAAAATATTTTGTACAAATAAAGTGAATGTAGTCATGATTATAAGGAAAGAAGTAAATTGGGAAAAAATTTTATAGACAGCTTCTCAAAAAGAGATCTCAAATCTAAAATATAGAGAGAAATTTGCCAAATACATAAGAATATGAGCCATTCCTCAAATGATAAAAGGTCAAAAGATAGGAACAGATAATTTTTGAATAAAGAAATGAAAGCTACATAGAGTGATATAAAATGATTTAAATTATATTTGATTAGAAAAATACAATTAAAACAACTCTGAGATATCATCTCACACCTATCAGATTGACTAAAATGATAAAAGGGCAAAATGACAAATATTGGAGGTGATGTGGTAAAATGAGGACATTAATACACTGTTGGTGGAACTGTGAATTAATCCAACCATTTTGGAGAGCAATTTGGAATTATGCTGAAAGAGTTATAAAACTGTGTAAACTTTTTGAACCAGCAATACCACTATTAGATTTATTTTCTAAGTTGAACAGGGATAACATAGAAGAGCCTCTATGTTCTAAAATATTTATTGCAACTCTCTTTATGGTGACAAAGAATTTAAGATCGAAGGGATATCTATCAATTGGATAGTGACTAAGCAAGTTATGGTATATAATTGTGATGGAATATTCACGTGCCATTAAAAATGATGAGCAGATTTGGAAAAATATGTAAAGACTTACATGAAACTATGAAGAATGAAACTAGGAGAACCAAGAGGACATACACAGCAACAGAAATATCATTTGAAGAGTAACTAGTATACATCCACTTTCAGAGAAATAGTTGATAAATAGAAATAAGTAAGACATAGATTTATATTTACATTTATCTTTTTGCCAAATGATGCTTTCTCTAATGGAAGGAGTAGAGGTAGGAAGGAACTTAATTGGGTATTTTAATGCAACAAAAAAATCAAGATAATTAAATTTAAAAAACAACTGATACATTCTAAATGTAGATCAAAGTGTACTGCTTTAAAATGTATTTATTTTGCTTGTGTTTTCTTTCACAACATGGTTAATATGTAAATATGTTTTGTATGACTGAACATGTATAACTTTCATCAAATGAAATTGCCCTCTCAATGACAGAGGAGAACAGGGAGAGTGAGACAATTTGGAACTCAAACATTAAAAAAAAGCTATGGCAAAAAATTGTATTTATGTGGAATTGGGAAAAAATATTTTAAAAAAGATCCCAGTCCAGTGCCTTAAAGCTCTAATAAAAAATATGTATTCCCAAAGTTTTAGTGTAGTTTTAAGCTACTAAATCTTAAATTTGAAACTGTCTGGAGATACCTTGTTTTTTCCCCTCTGGGAACTGTCTTCAGGGGCAATGAACAATAACAAAATGTATGAGCCATTTTAATTGTTAAGAAACTTTGCCTGATATCAAACCTGAATCTGGCTCTGTGTAACTTTCCTTCATTGCCTCAAGTCCCACCCTCTGAGGCTGAGCAGCTCAAGTCTGCTCCATCTTTCATGGGGTAGACTTCAAAAACTTGAATTAATCCAATAATTTCCAAGACTTTATCAAACACCTCCTATATGTCTATGTATGACACTGGGCATAAAAAGTTCCTGATGAAATAGTTCTAGCTCTCAAGAAGCTTATGTTCTACTGTTTCCTTAAAGTTTGAGAAGATTAAAACTGCACTAAAACTTTGGGAACATCTTGTGTGTATATGGTCTCTAGAGATCTGTGGTTCAATTGCCTTCAAGGGACTCTCTAGAGGATGTATCGTCCTTATCATGGGTCTGTCCTTTGCACGTCTGGAATGGCCTCTTCCTCTTCCTCACTTTTGGACTGCTTTTTTGGGGGGACAATCCCACCTATCCAATTCAAACACAGTGCCAGGTACAAAGTTAGACCTTGATAAATCCTTGTTGACTTGACTTGTCCCAGGTACAATAGTCCCAGACCCATGGGTTCTAGGCACTTTTGGGAAACGATGAAAATCGTATCTACAACAGGTGGTAGCCTGGAAGGGAACTTCCAGGCCATTTGGTCCAAATTCTTCATTTCTTAGACAAGTCAACCAAGTTCCAGAGAAGTGAAGTGATTTGTTGAATGTCACACACTAATAGAGTGTGGAGAGAGGGTTCATCCTCTGATTTGGTGAATCCAAGTCTATAACCGTTTACAGTCCATGGACATGTGGAAATGCCATACTATGGCCTCCAATAATAGAACAACCCATTGTCATGGAACTCTCGAATAGTTCATTGAGGTAAACTCACACTGCCAGGACAAAGAAGAAGAGACAGGAAAGCAAGCCCTTTTTCTTTCTTTGAGATCAGCAAGTTCTGGTTCTAATGTACAACTGACATGGAGGGAGATGTGGACAGAGAAAACCTTGTTGGTGTAAACAGCTGTTTCTACTATCTGGCTCAGTGTACTGGTGTGTGTGTGTGTGTGTGTGTGTGTGTGTGTGTGTGTGTGTGTGTGTGTGTGTTGTCCAATCTCTAGTAATTCCAGTCTGAATTCTAATTGGTAAATCCAGACTCTGAAAGAAATGCTGACTATCAGAGCTTTACTTCAGAAGGAAAACTCTTCTTCCTGAAAAGGATATGGGTCTAAAAGTCAGCATTATTTTAGGGTTTATAATGGATGACATTCTGCCCTGGATTGTTTACTATATTGATGATTATTTTAAAGGGAAGAGAAGGAGAAACAAGAATTGAGTTAGGACAACTAGATCTTTTCAGTTTTCTTTCCACAAGCCCAGACAATATCCCAGAGAGGCTCATGTCTTCCCAGAGATTTCCTTTAGGGCCAACCAAAGGCACAGTTTATTTTGTCCCTTCTAAGTCCTGAGCTTCTCCTCCCAGGATGGGAGGACATGGAGCTATGTCCTCCTTCTACTTATGTTGACTCCCACCTTACCTGGAAAAACCTGAGGCAGAAATATGAGGACCAGAAATATGACGTACAAGATCCTCATGATTGGAGTGTCAGTAGAAAGGAAGTCTGGGAAACAAGCTCCTTAGCTGAGGAATGCAGACAGAGTATAACCGCTTTTTTTCTTTTATATTTCTGAGAGGGACCTGATCCAGCTTGGAGCTGATAAGCTGATGGAGACAAGGCAGTTTTCCAAGCTCTACTGAATAGTGTATGGAGTATAGGCTCAGAGAGGACCTGAAAATGCCTGAGGAAGGCAGAGAGAGTACCTGATTATCTCTTTCCTTTGCCTGAATGTCCTCCTTCTTTTATCTTATGTATCTAATGTCCATTCTTGAAAGCCCTACTTAAGTTCTTCCCCCCTGAGAATAAATTTCCAATAAGGCCAACTAGCAGTTGTAACCTCTTCTTCTATGAAACCACAGTCCTTATGGACCCTACAAGATATATAATCATAGATTCAGATGTGGAAGGAGTTTCAGAGACAACGTAGTGCAAACTTATCATTTAGAGATGAGGAAGTTGAGACCAGGGAGCTTAGGTAATTTGCCCAAGGTTCCACAAGGAGTAGCAGAGGTACTATAAGAACCTAGGTTTAAACCTCTGACTTTAAGTACATTTTTCTTTCCAATGGGCAACATTGTCTTCCCATTCAGTCCCTCAATGAGTGAGTTATCTTTCTGTAATCATGTCATATTTCTGAGTACAGAGTCTGAATCAAATAACTCTGGGCCTTTCACATGATCTTTAAGGGGAAGGAGGAATCAGACCTGTGATTTTATTGCTATAGGAAGTTTTTAGTTTTTAGAAACTTTTTGCCAGTGTAGAACAGGACCTGTTCTGCAAATGTCAGATCTTGATGACTACAAGTCCTAACCCTCAGTCTGCTATCTGCCATATTATTCATTCTAAAGCAGAGCAGATTCATAATGAAGGTTTTTCAAAGGGAGTTGAATTCTATCCTTGACTAAACTAGATGGAAAAAAAACCTGAGAAGGAGCAGTGTGTATTCTCCTGTTTCTTTCTCTCCATCACCAAGTGAAGATGAAAATGCATTTCACAGCAATAGAGAGAGAGAGAGAGAAAGAGAAGAGAGAGAGAGAGAGAGAGAGAGAGAGAGAGAGAGAGAGAGAGTGATGGAGACAGAGACAGAGAGACAGAGAGAGACAGACAGAGAGAGAGAGACAGAGTCAGAGCCAGAGCCAGAGAGAGAGAGAGGGAGAGAGAGACAGAGAGAAAAAGGGAGGAAGGGAGGGAGAGAGAGAGAGGAGAGAGACAAAGACAGAGACAGAGACAGAGGGAGAGACAGACAGAGATAAAAGGGAGGAAGGGAGGGAGTGAGGAGAGAGAGAGGAGAGAAAGAAGAGAGAGACAGAGACAGCAACAGAGAGAGAGGGAGAGACAGGGAGACAGAGAAAAATGGAGGAAGGGAGGGAGGGAGAGAGAGAGGAGAGAGAAAGAGACAAAGACAGAGGCAGAGAGAGAGGGAGAGGGAGAGAGAGACAGAGAGACAGAGATAAAAAGGGAGGAAGGGAGGGAGAGAGGAGAGAGAGAGAGACAGAAACACAGAGAGAGACACAGAGAGACACAGAAACACAGAGACAGAGACAGAGACAGAGAGACAGAGACAGAGACAGAGAGACAGAGATAAAAAGGGAGGAAGGGAGGGAGAGAAAGGAGAGAGAGACAGAGACAGAGAGAGAGAGAGAGAGAGAGAGAGAGAGAGAGAGAGAGAGAGAGAGAGAGAGAGAGAGAGAGAGAGGAGAGGGAGAGGAAGGGAAGAGGGTTAGAGTATATAGTAAGGGAGGGTAGATGGTGAGTTATTGGAACTTACACTGGTCTTCTACCTTAGCCAGCTTCTGGAGGGGATGCTGGTTAAGAGTAGAATGACCTCTGAGTCAGGGAAGAAGAGAAAGAGAGAGTATAAGTAGGGGTAGGAAGAAGGGTGGCCAGAAGCAGCCATTAATATTGTTTAGGCTACACAAATCCCTTTCTTAGATTCAATTGTACTTAGCAAGGTTTCTGTCCTATGTTGTGTCAACTAGTAGATATGATGCAAGATGGTTTCAAGGACCAGATAGCTAAATGGCTTTATGTGGGTGAGTGGGGAGATAGTTTTCCTCTGAGCAAATGTAGAGGTGGAAGAATATCCTTGTAGAATTTCTACCTTGGCTTTCAGTGCCTTATGGAGAGAAAAATAGCTTTAATTGTGTGTCTTATATTATCCTCCTTCCATCCCCCAATCCCTAGTTATGTGGATACATTAGATCTAGAAAGAGATTGAAGCAATCTCAAAGGTCGTTTAATACAACTGAGGCCAAGAGTGGTTGGTTACTTTGCCAGTCATAAAATTGTATTCAAGGGAGCTGGAGTTCACACTCAGGTCCTGTGGCTATCACATTGTTCTTTCCCCTGAGCCACAGGGCATTTTCTTTAGATGGTATTGTCCTGTGCAGAAATACCAATTCTCCATTCTGCAATGTGTCTTTTTCCCCATAAGGGGCTCACTGGATGTCTGGTCCTGTGACTCTGCAGCCTCTATGGATGAGACAATAGTGATGTGAGATACTGAAAGAGATTCAGAAATGCATTTGGTTTTATTTAAATAAAAATGCAATCATTTTAAAAAATTTTTACATGCATTCATGATTTGTTCCTCC
Source organism: Monodelphis domestica (assembly GCF_027887165.1). Classification (NCBI taxonomy): domain Eukaryota; kingdom Metazoa; phylum Chordata; class Mammalia; order Didelphimorphia; family Didelphidae; genus Monodelphis; species Monodelphis domestica. The sequence continues at coordinate 568,197,004 of NC_077227.1, read as the reverse complement.
CATTACACTAACTGAGATAAAACAAAAAGAAAAGCAAATTCCTCTTAAAATGTTAATAATCAGGAAAACAAATCCCCTCATTGTGCATCCCAGAGAAAAGTATGTGTCTTTCTGCATTTAAGTTCATCACCTCTCTGGTAGGAGATGGATAATATGATTCATAATCAATTTTCTGGACTTGTGGTTTATTATTGCTTTGACTGATCTAGGGTATAAAGGTTTAAAGTTGTTTTTCTCTATTATGTTTTCATTATACAAATTGTTTTCTAGTTCTCATTTTATTATGTATCTCTTCATAGAAGTCTTCTCAGTTTCTTCTGAAACTGTCTTTTTATCATTTCTTATGACATAATATTCCATTATATTGATAAATCATGATTTGTTAGTCATTCTCTAATAGGATAGCACCTTAGTTTTTACTTTGGAGATACTATGAAAAGAGCTATTATAAATATCTTTTGGACTTTAGATATTGTAGACCTACTCATGTTATTACTGAGTCAGAGAGTATGCATGGTCTAGTAACTTTTTAATCATAATTCCAAATACCTTTCAGAATATTTGGACCAATTCACAATCTTACTAATAGCATATTAATGTCCCTATTTTCCCATAGCTCCTCTAACATTCCATTTTCCTTTTTTTTGCCAACTTTGTCCATCTGATGGTTATAAGAGTAAACTTCAGAGTTGCTTTAATGTTTATTTCTTTAACGATTAGTGATTTGACACATTTGAAAATATATTTTTGATACTTTAGATTTCTTTTTTTAACTCCCTTTTTTCATTTTTTTACTACCTCTGAACTAGGGAGTTGGACTTACTCTGATACATTTGAATCTGAATCCTACATATATTTGAAAAGAGATCTTTATCAAAGAAACAATGCAAAAATTTTGCCATTAATTGCTTATATTTTCATTTTAGTTGCACAGAATTTATTTTTGAGGATTGAAAAATATATTTTATCATTGTAATTGTTAGTTTTATCTTTTGTGATTCTTTCTATTGCTTTATTTAATCATGAAATCTTCCCTTATTCATTAAATTAAAACAAATTTCTTCCTTAAAAACAATTTCTTCCTTACTTCTTTTCTTATTATTTCCCTAATTACATGTAATAACAATTTTCAACATATATTCTCCAAGGTTATAAGATCCAAATTGTCTCCCTTCCGTCCTTCCCTATCCCCTCCTGGTGATGGTAGGCAATTTGGTCTGGGATATGCATGTATCATCAAGCAAAACTTACTTCTATATTGTTCATTATTGTAAGAGAATAGTCATGTAATACCACTCCCTCCATCCCCCGAAACTCCACCAATAAACTAATGTGAAAAATAGCAAGGTTTAATCTGAATTCTGATTCCAACAGTTCTTACACTAGGGGTGGATAGCATTCTTTGTCATGAGTCATTCAGAATTGTTCTGTATCATAGTATTTCTGAGAGTAGCTGAGTCTTTCACAGTTGTTCATTGTTCTATATTGCTGTATTGTGTAAAACATCCTCCTGGTTCTGCTATTTTCATTCTGCATCAGTTCATATAGGTCTTTTCAGCTTTTTCTGATGTCATTCTGCTTATTATTTCTTATAGCACAATAGTATTCCAGTACCATCATATATGACAATTTGTTTAGCTATTCTCTAATTGATGAACCCCCCCCCCCCCACTTTTCAATTCTTTGACAACACAAAAAGAGCTGTTATAAATATTAAAAAATTTCTCTTTTGGAGATCTCTTTGGGATACCAACCCAATAATGGTATATCAGGATCAACTTTTACAGTCCTTCAGGCATTGCTCCAAATTGCCCTCCAGTACAACACATTAGTGTCCCAGTTTTGCCACATCCTCTTCAACATTTATCATTTTCCTTTACTACCATATTGATCAATCTGATAGGTGTGAGGTTGTGCCTCAGAGTTGTTTTAATGTGAATTTCTCTAATCAAGTGTGATTTAGAAAATTTTTTTCCTATGATTATTGATAGTTTTGATTTCTTTATTTGATAACTGCTTGTTTGTATACTTTGACTTTTGGCCAGTTGGGGAGTAACTTTATATTCTTATGAATTTGAGTTAGTTCTCGATATGTTTGAGAAATGAAATCTTTATTAGAAATTTGATGCAAAGTTTTCTTCTCAGTTTGCTGTTTTCTTTGTTTACATGTGTTTTCAAAACCTCTTAAAATTGATGTAATCAAAATTATTCATTTTACATCTCATAATATTTTCTATCCTTCTTTGTTCATAAATTCTTCCCTTCTCCATATATCTGACAGGTAAATTGTTCTATGTTAACCTAATTTACTTATAATATCACCCTTTATGCCTAAGCTATATACCCATTTTGAAGTTATCTGGTATAGGGTGTGAGATATTGGTCTATACCTAGTTTCTGCAATACTGCCTTTCAATTTTTCCAGTATTTTTTTTAAATTAATGAGTTCTCATCTCAAAAGCTGGAATCTTTGGGTTTGCCAAATATTAAGTTGCTAAGATTATTTTAATCTATTATGTTGATCTACCATTCTATTTCTTAGCCAGGACCAAATTGTTTTGATGATTACTGTTTTATTGTACAATTTGAGATGTGGTACTGCTGGGACCATGTTCCTTCACATTTCCTTTCTTCTGTAATTAGTTTATTATATGATCTTTTATTTTTTAGATCACATTTCCTTTTGGATCTTAAATGGTCTTGGTCTAAACGCAATTTCTGCTACATATTTGTACAATTGTCCCAGTAGCTTTTTTTTTTTTTTGGCAAATAGTGATTTCTCACATCAGTACCTGGGGTCTTTAGCTTTATCAAACACTGCTTATATTTGCTTCGGTATGTTGTGTACCTACTTTGTCCAACTGATCAACTACTCTAATTTTAAAATAGTACAAAATTATTTTTAATGATTATTGATTTCTTAGTTTGAGACCTAGTATTTCTAAGTCCCCAAATTCTTATCCTTGAGGTGCTTGATCTTTTGATCCTTCATATGAATTTTGTCATTATTTTTTCTGCTTAGTAAAATATAGAATTGACTAAGTAAATTAACATAGATAGAGTTGGTATTTTTATTATGTTGGCTCGGACAAAATAATAAGTAATTTGGATGTTTCTCCATACATTGGAATACATATACACATATATGTGTATGAATATCCACATATATTTATTGTAGTTCAGATTCACAGAATGTTACATGGAAGGACTCATATATAACCTCTAACACAAAGGTTCTTAACATGAAGTCCATGAATTTGTTTTGTTAAATATTTTGATAAAATAGTATTTCTATAAAATTGGTTACTTATAATCTTATATATTTTGTTTTATTTACTTAAAGCTATTAAAGGAATCTCTAGATTTCCCCACACTCTCCAAGGGTCCATGACAGAAAATTTCCTTTCCTTTGCTACAGACATTTATATAATCAAATGAAGAGACTGAATCTCAAATAGGAGAATTGTGTTGTTCAAGAGAACACAGGTAGAAACTGGAAGAACTGACAACCGGACCAAGGTGTCCTCAATCCCACTCTCTCCACTGCATTCTATGTTTTCTTTTGAACGTTTTTTCTCATGGTTTCAAGGGATGGCACTAGCAGGGCATAAGGGGTCTTGTTGCTTCAGGGTCAATGAGAGAAGAATCCAATGCATTTTCCCCAATGAGTTTAGTGACAGCTCATTCACTTGCCCAGTTTTCCAAGGTTCTTCTTATCCTTTATTTTAACCTCTTGATTTGTCACCAAAATAAATGTAAGCCAGATCTTCAGGAATCAATCTCCTTTTCATACAGGAGGCAGACCCTTTGTAAATACCTTTGACTACACAAAGAATCCACTTGTCAAGATCAGATCATCTATATTGAGACACAATATTAATAGTAGGGAGTCATAGGATTATGAGTTGGAGGGGACCGCTTTTAGAATGTAAACTCCTTGAGGGCAGAGCCTTTTTACTCTGGTCTTTGCATCTCTAGGGTTTAGCAGGGTCTATGCAATGCCAAAGGGAAAGGAGTGTGTCAGATAAAAGGGTTATAGAGATGGCAGTTAATACAATGTTAATCTATTCAGGAGAGGAGAACAGATGCAGATGGGAAACACTATCAGTGCACAGTGCTTCACCTTCATTCATTGCTTTTGGTCTAGGTACAACACTCAATGGAGTGGCTTTGAACATGTAACAGTATCCTCACTCTTCCTGAAGTCCCAAAGCACCTAAAGTCTCCAGGTTATGTAGAGATTTAGACTGGTGACTGACCTGGCAGTAATAAGAAACATCCCCATCATCCATGGGAAAAGGCAAATTTGGACCCCTGAAATGAGGTTCATTCTGAATTACCTAATGAGGAAAGAAGAATAAGGGTAGGGATCTAGAAAATTTAACTCTAAATGTATCATGTGGTATTTTGCCAAAAAGAAAATTAGCATGACATTGTAGATGACAGGAGAAAGCATCTTGGCTGCTTCTTTTCAAGCACGGAGTCTCCTCTGGTACCTAGAGTAGATACTGAACCCTGTTAAAAAGCTTTCTCGCCTCACTTCTCTCAACCCTCTCCCTGGATGCTTCCGTTTTAGGTAGGAATACCTCAGGATAGCTCCAATATAGCTCCAAGTAAGATCTTTTGACTGAATTTTTAATGCATGTGACAGAAAAATGGACCCAAACCAGACACCTACATACATGTGATGAAACGATAATACATTTTTTTGGTGGTTAGAAATCTCATATACTTTATTGTTGTTTAATGGTTTCAATTGTGTCCAACTCTTCCTGATCCTATTTGGTATTTTCTTGGCAAAGATAGTTGACAGATTTGCCATTTCCTTTTTCATCCATTTTACAGATGAGGAAACTGAAGCAAACACAGTTAAGTGACTTGCCCAGGGTCACACCGCTAGGAAATGCCTGAGGTCAGATTTAAACTTATAAAGATGAGTCTTCCTGACTTTAGACCTGGTACTCTGTACGCCTCACCACCCAGCTGCCCCATCAGATGCTCAGGACCCAAGAAAATCATTATTGGACCTTTAAATGAGCCCAAGTAAGACAGCACCAGGGAAAAAACACAAGTAGAATTTAAATCAATATTTATTTCTGACCAAAAAAGGACCAGAAGTTGGACTGTTAGGAGGGTTGAGTTGTCAACTTCTGTTTGGGTACTCTGAGACACAGTACTTTTTTTGTGTGGCCAGTCTATGGTGATTTTGTCTTCTATTCTGACGTCAGCCCTGGTTACTGTTCCCACAAATATAGACAACATTTTTTCTGTTTTGGGCATTTGCCAAGGTTTACTTCTGTTGGATTGCAAAATATTCTGCAAGTACCATGCAGGCGAACACACTTTCTTGAAGCCTGGTGCCAAGCTCTCCTGGCTGTATAAAACACAAGGAACAAGGCTATTTACCCATTCCTGAGACTCTTCGGATTCTTAGGAAGAAGAAACCAATGTCAAAAACTGTTTTATCCTTTGAGACTGAGTTTACTGGGACACAGGATGTCCACCGTAGTGGAAGGTTGACTAATAAATTTGGTGACTAAGGGTCATCTTCACTGTTGACCTTCCTTTTTCTCCATTCCCTCTTATCTTCCCACTCCTTTTGTCATTCTTTTTTATGGGATAATTTTTTGGGGAACCCACTAAGAGAGATTATAAATAGATGCAATTAGGAGGTAATGTGTGAACTAAACTTTGAGAGTAATGAGGTGTTCTAACAGAGGTCAAATGGTAGTAAAGACTAGAAAAGATGGGAGTGAATGAGATCAAGGGAACATGTGGAGAGGTTGACTTTGGAAGAAGGACTACCTCTTTGCAATCAACTGTCATAAAGAAGGATAGAATTGAGGCTGACATCAAGGGATTATGAATTGTTGAGAAGGGGAGAAAAAGAGAGCTCACATGATCTTTATTTTCTCAAATAAGGATGAGGGGAGATCCTCAATTACAAGGGTAAGGGGAGAGAATGATGTGGAGAGCTTGATGAAAGAAGCAAAGGGTTTTGGAATAACAGCTGTGGACAATGGAATATAGAGTATAAATTTTGGACAAGTCCTTGAGATTGGATAACATACATTTGGAGGCCAATATTGTCAGCATGGTCATGCGACATCCTCCGATTCCATTCAGCATCACGTAGGTGCAGAGGAGTTGGATGGTGGGAGTAATATGAAGTTAGGGCTTGACCAAGCTTGAGCATTGATTAAACAAGGAAGCAGAAACACAAGAGCTGAGAATAGTGTTGATTTGAACTAAAAGGTTCATTTTCAAATTCTTAGATTCTTTCCAAACACAGCTCAAATTCTACCTCCTGCCCAAGGCATTTCCATACTCCTCCCCAATTGCTACTCCTCTCTTTCCCCCCAAATTGCTTTCTATATGCTTTGTATATTTTTATCTGTGTACAAACTGCTTCTCCCAGTAGAATGTAAGCTTCATGAGGGGAAGGACCTGTCTCCCGTTTGTATTTGTAATCCCAACACTTAGTGCAGAGCCTGGCACACAGTATCAATCAATCAATCAATCAATCAATCAATCAATCAGTCAACAAGCATTTATTGTCTATTACGTGTCTGGCACTATGACAGGTACTGAGGATACAAAGACAAAACTAGGACAATTTGTCTTTGAGAGGCTTATAATCTATAAGGGAAGACAATGTATGGTTATAGTTGTTATATAAAAAATCAATGTCAAAAGGATATGGAGTGGTTTGTAAGGGAGGGAACTAAGAGCTGGGGATGTTGGGAAAGACAACATTTAGGAGGTTTCAGCTGAGTTGTATCTTGAAGGAAGCCAGAGATTCCAAGAAGCAGAGATATTCTAGGACTATACATTAAAAAACAAACAAACAAAAGACAAAACAAAACAAAACAAAAAACAACCTTACCTTCCATCTTGGAATCAATACTGAGTATTGCTTCCAAGGTAGAAGAGTGGTAAGGGCTAGGCAATGGGGATCAAGTGACTTGCCCAGGGTCACACAGCTAGGAAGTGTCTGAGACCAAATTTGAACCCAGGACCTCCCGTCTCTAGGCTCTCAATCCACTGAACTACCCAGCTGCTTCATAAATGTTTGTTGAAGTGATTTCAATTGGAAAGAGAAACTGAAGCATAGAGAAATTAGATGATTTGCCCATGCTCACATTCTAAGTAAGTCACAGATTTGAATCCAGGTCTTCTGATTCTGCATTCAAAGACAGGAATCCTCCCACTATATTATTGTGTCACAACATAGAAATGAAAGTTTAGGGAAGATATTTCCATCTGATCATTTTCTGCATAAAGTAGTTCTAGTATGACTCCTATAAAATATCTGCTTTTGTATAGAACTGAATTCCAATGGTTCTTATAGTAAGAGCAAGCAGAAACCCATACTCCTTGGCTTATTGGGATGAGTTATTTGGAATTGTCCGTTTAGATGATCTAGGTCAGAGTTGGCCAAGGTTTTCAAGGTTGGGTGCACAAACTGCAACTTCAAGCTGCCTGTGAGCCCCCTGCATTACTCCAGAGAGCTGAGAGAGGAAGTGCTTGCTTTGGGTGGCTGAACAGAGATATGGGGAATGCATCCTTGGCCTCTGGGAAGAGGGGGAATGAGTACGTGTGCCACACCTTCGCCAATGCTGATCTAGGTTATCCAGCCAAGACAGTCTTTGTAATTGTACCTAATTGATGCTAATATATTTCTCCTCTGTCACTTACTGGCTCCAAGAACTGGGATAAGCTCTTCCATTTCTTGGATTATCAGTTTCATTATCAGTGAATAAGGATAGTTGCAATTGTTCTACTCAGCTGCCAGGGATCAAGTGAGGATGAAATACAACTTCATTGCCATTTTTCCTTCTTCTCCAGCTACATTCCTGACTTCTACAACTTTCTCTACCATGTCCAAGAAACATATTTATCTTAGAAATTTACTCTACTCTTGGACATCTCACCCTGGAAGTACTCTCCACCCCTGAAGCTTCTTCCTCTCATTGGTTGGTTCCTTACAGAGCCTTCATTTGAAGAAGTCTTGGGCCAGTCATACCTTTGTTCATTTTTAGCCTATACTCCTGACTCTAGATTTCCTGTAACAAGGCACTGAATGGGTCACCTCTTTTACTTTTTTGCCCTCCTTCAAACACCCTTTTCAGCTTCTTTTCTGTATTATCTTCTTCCATTAAAAAGTAAGATCCCTGAGGGTAGGGACTGTTTTTCTTTCTACTTATATTTGTTTTGTTGGTCCTTAGCATAGTGCTTGGCACATAGAAAGAATTTTATAAATGTTTTGCATTGGTTATTAAATTGTGGACGAGAAATAAAGCAATTGATGGCATGTGCATTAAATTTGCTAATAACATCATGCTGAGAGGGAAAACTTGTACACAAGGGACAGCACCAGACTGAAATTCAGTGTGGATCAATGTCCAGTTTTACACTTGGGTTCAAACATTAGAGTTTGCAAGTATGACAAGGCAAAACTAGTTAGATGATAATTTATCTGAAAAGATTCTGGAGTTGGTAGTGGACTGCTAGACTGACATGAGTCAGCATAGGTGACATGGAAGTCAAGGCATCCACTCTGCCCTTGGCCCTCATCAAACTTTCTATTTTGGAGTTAGCTGTCCTTTTATTGCTTATGATTCATAGCTTCCTTCAAGGTTTTTCTTAAGTGTCACGTATAGGAAGTTTTTCTTGATCCTCTTAGCTTTCAATACCAAAATTATTTTTACATATTTCATATGTTTTCTAAATATGTAAATTCACACATGCCTATAGTCACACACATGTCTATAAATGCTTATGAACATACATGGGGTAGTTAGGCACTGCAGGAGATGAGTAATGGGCTTTAAATCAGGAAGATCTGAGTTCAAATCTGGCCTCAGACACTTGCTAGCTATGTGATGCTGGGCAAGTCATACTTGTACCAAGTATTGTTTCCAGAGCAGAAGAACATTAAAGTCTAGAAAATTGGGATTAAATGACTTGCCCAGGGTCACACAGCTAGGAAGTCTCTAAGGCCAAATTTGAAGCCAGGGCCTCTTTTCTCTCTATTCACTGAGTTATAGAGCTGCCCCACTTCATGTGGCTTTTGAGCTAGGGTGGGAGGGAAACTAGATCATCTAAGAGTAGAGATGTAGAAGGAATATATTCTAGCACAATGAGAGATCTGTGCAAAAGGATAGAGATGGGAGATATAATAAAAGTTTTAGAGATAGATTGGGAAGAACTCTAAGTATTGAACAGAGGTTTATATTTTTATCCTGGAGATGATAGGGAGCCACAGAAATGTCTAGAAAAGGAAATGGAATGGTCAGAACTGTGCTTTAGGAACATGAGCTCATTGACAACTGTATGGAAGATGGATGAAATTGGGTAGAAGCAAGGAAACAAATTCCATAGTCTAGCTGAAAGGAGATAAGGGTCTCACCCAAAGTGATCAGTATGTGAGTGGAGAGGAGACATATTTGAGACATGTGGAGACAGAATTAAAAAAAAACACCTTGGTAACTGATTAGATATCAATGGGTGAAGGCAAGGGAGAATGGAGTATAACTTTAAGACTAAAGCTGGATGATTGAAAAAAATGGAGGTGGTGTCCTCAAAAAAAGTAAAAAAAAAATAGGAAGATGGGTCTGTTAAAAGGAAAAGGCAGTGAATTCCAGAGTGAGAGCTTGAGATGTGTGGATTCGCCAAGTGAAGATTTTCAGCAGGCATTTGGGATCAGGAACTAGAGCTCAGGAGATGAATAGATATTGGAGTCATGTGTATAAATAACATAGCATCATATATTTGGAGCCAGAAGGGAAGTCAGAGGTGATCAGCCCCATTCTCTCATTTTACAGATAGAGAAATGAAAGAAAGGAAAGATGGAATGACTTGTTCATGGTTTTGTAGGCAGAGTGTGTCAAGGTGGCTTTTAAAAAGAGATCTTCCTGACTCCAAGTCCAGCATTAACCATGAAACTATGTTTTCTCTTAATAATCCTTAAACCTGTAAGAGTTAGTAAGATCAGAAATCATCACAGCTGAAATTTTAACAAAGTTAAAAGGTTTGCTAAATACTTTATATATATGCATATATATGTGTTATTTCATCTAATAGAAAGGTTTATATTTTATCCTACAGATGCTTAAAATAGCTCAAAATAGCTGAGTAAGGAAGATACCATGGACTTTATTGTTGCTATTTTACAAATTATGAAATTGAATCTTAGAGATATTAAATAGCTTGTTCAAGGACTTACAACTGGTTTGAGGTAGGATTCAACATAATGTTGATCTGAGTCCTAGTGTATCACATTATCCATGTCACTTTTATTATCTATATTACTCTGTTTTTCTTGGAGAGAGCAAATAGAGGAAAGAAGAGGTACCAAGAAAGAACCCAGAGGTATGGTCATGAAAAAAGGATAGTGGATGGATAATGATCTACCAAAGGAGACTGAGAAAAAGGAGTCAGACAGAAAAATCAGGAGAGAGATTGTAATGAAAATCTAGGAAGTAAAGATTATTCAGAAAGAGAAGTTGATCAATAGAATCAAATGCTGTAGAGGAGTCAACAATTTGAGGACCAATAAAAGATCATTGGGTTTATCAGTCAAACTGAAAAAGAAACAGGTCTCTGTAGATAAAAGAAATTAACATGATCTATGGTGTATTTTGTAAGTTTGACACTTCTACACTGAGAGATCACTGATAGAAAGAACCATTTAGTGAGGTCATAAACCAGATTACAAAAGAGAGAAGTGAGCATGATTTAGGAGAAAGTTCCTTGAATTCTGTTTCTAAATGAAAAACTAATTCATTGCTTGGGCTGAGATGGATTTATTATACCACATTGATGCTTCCTTCTGGTATGCTTAGAGGATTTCCTATCCTCCAATTTTTGCAAGGGCAAGTGCCTAGGAGTAATAACACATGTGTCACATAAATTATAAAGCACTTTTTTATGAAAATGAATTCAGATATCATCCCCACTTGATGCAAGAGGAAGTTGAGGCCTAGAAATGTAAAATGATTTGCCAAGATTTACATATCTAATAAATATGAGATTTAGGATCTAAACTCTGATCTTCTGATCTAGATTTAGAATTCTTTCCATTAAACCATTCTAGGTGACTTATGATGTACTTGACAAGCATACATCCAAGTCTGTGGTTTCATCTCCTTGTCTTCCTACATCTATTTCTGTGTTGGTAGCCCAAGATTAAAGTAAATTATCAATATTGTTGTTATAAGGTCACAGGATCACAAAATGTCTGGTAGAAGAGACCTCATTTAGCAATTGATTGAAGATCTCTAAGGGCAAGTAAAACTCCTCCTGAGGCAGCCCATTCTACTTTTCCTATAATTGTTAAGAATATTTTCTTTTGTTTGAGCTTAAATTAACTTCATCTGTTACTATTTCCCCTCTGGGCTCACAGAGTCCAAGTCTAATCCCTCTTCAATATAAAGATCTTTCAAATACTTGAAGGCAGCTGTTTTATCTTGCTTAAATCTTCTCTAGTCTTGGCTAAGCAGCACCATTTTCTTCAACTAATTTCCATATAGTTTTCACATGGCATAAACCATGGCATATCTCACAGTCTTTCATTTTCCTAGTTGTTTTCCTTTGTAACCTCTCCATTTTTTCACACTTAAGTATGATGAATACTATATCTCAAATGTAATCTGACTCAGGCAGAACACAACCACAAAATAATTATTACCTTTCATGTTTTGGGCACCATGCTTCTCTTAATGCATATTCTTATCATATTAACTTTCCTTGTCATATCAGACAATGGGTCCATATTGCTCCTGCATTCAATAAAAATTCCAAATATTTTTCTTAGAAATTACCCTCTCATCCTGGCCCCCCTATTTTGACCTTGTGAAGTTGATTTTATTGGAACATGGGTGTGAAACATTACATTTATCTTTATTAAATATCATTGTGTTAGATTTAGGGTATTATTCTAGGTTGTTGAAATCTTTTGTACCTTTTAAGTCCATCACCTGTTAGCAATCTTCATATAATCTGCAATTATCACCTCTCTTCTAAGTGGAAATTAACCCATTAATGCCCACACTTTGGGTTTGATCATTTGACCAATCCTTAATCTATCCAACCATCGTGTCCTACCCCATGTTTCTATATCTTGCCCACCAAGTTTGGATGCTGAAATCTAACTAACCTATGTCTAGAGTATTCACCAGTCTAGTAAATCTCACAAAAATGGAAATGTTGTTTTGGCAAGATGCTGGCCAGAATTACTTCCCTAGAAAGCTGATGAATTTTTAGGGTGGTAAGAGGAGCCATTGATATCCAAATTGACTATTGAGACTGAGGCTGGGATTGGCTTTACTAGGACCTCCACTGATCTTTCCTCACTCACAAGCATCCCATACTTCTTTCCATGTTGAAAAAGATGGCTAAGAAGAGAGAGACAAGAATAAGAACTTATTAAGAGGTATTACATATGATAATGTAGAGCACTTTACAAATGTTATCTCATTTTATCTTCACAATAGCCCTGAGTAGTAGGGGCCATTATTATCCCTATTTTACAGTTGAGGAAACTGAAGCAGACAAGTTAAGTGACTTGCTCCAAGTCACAGAGCTAGAATGTGTCTGAGGTTGAATTTGAACTCAGATCTTCTGATTCCAGGTCCAACAATCTATCTGCTTTGTTAACACTTACCTTGTCATTTTCAGAGTATCTTTCTCAACTCTTCTAGAGTAGAATTCTAAAATTCCCTAATATGAATCCCTGAGAACCTTAGGTCTAGATAGAGAAAGAAGAGGTAGGTTCTTTTGGGGAGGGAAGGTTTCACCTTCTAACACAATGTGTGTCTCTAGGGAAGTCATTTTAGTATTGTAGGTTGGGGTCCTTTTCTAAAAAATGAGGGGCTTTTTGGAGAGACAAGTCTACTGATGAACTCTTGGTGGGGCTAAAAAGTGGTCCAATCATGTTGGAAAGTAATTGGAAATTGTACTTTGAATGCAACTAAGACATCTATACACTTTGATTCACAAATCCCACTTCTAAGTATATATATACCAAGGAGGCTGAAAATGGAAAGAAAGGACCAATAGAGGGTAAGGTACTTTTTATAGCACTTGATATAATGGCATAGAACTGGAAACAAAACAGATGACCATAAGAAAGGTTAAAGAAGTTGGGCCACATGAATGCAGTGGAATTTTGCTTTGCAAGAAGTACAATATAAGAAGTATGGAAAAATTTATTTGAACTGAGACAAAGTAAATTAAGCAAAAAGAAAAATTAGGCATAATGACTCGAACAATATTAATATGTAAAAATCAATGGACTATCCAAAAAAGCTAGGATTACTGAACATGATTGGAAGAAGAGAAGAGAAAATATACCTTCCTCCCAAATTTGTGGAAGTGAGAGATTATAGGTGTTGAACACTGAATAACACTTTCAATCTCAGTTGCTGCCTTGGTTGGTTTTTACTGATATCTCTTCTCTCTTTTTCCTTTTGATTCTTTGTTACAGAGAATATCTCTCTGGATTCAGAAAGCAGAGAGAAATATTTGGAGATAAAGATGATGTAAAAACAGAAAGCTTTAACATTTTTTAAAAATTGAGAGGTGAGAGTATGAAGCCAGAGGGAGTTGGGAAGGAGGTTGCTAAAAGGTTATGGGAAGAAGAAGAGAAAAGAAAATCTGATAGTATCCAAAACAATCATGAACCTTACAGTTTGGAAAGGGTCTCGGTGTGGAGAAACTGGATAAAATTGAACTTTTGGATGCTCAAAGCTCAGAATTGAACCCTGGGGATGAGGTGACCTAAATACTTTAGAAAGCTTCCCCAAGTTCCAATCGATCTCACTTTACCTGGTGGTAGGAGTGTCACAAAGAAGAGAAGAACAGAGAAAAGGAACATGATTTTCATGGTGGTTGGAGTCAGCTGAGAGGAAAGATAACTGGCTGATAGAGTCTGCAGTTCTATGCCAGGAAGGCAGTGAGGCCACTTTATATCCAGGGGCTCCTAATTTCCTTGGAGAATGATGTTCTCCTTGACTAGCCAAGATTAAGGAACTGAAAGATAACTCCAGCTTCTCCAGTAAGCAGTAGCTTCCAAATTAGGTAACATTAAACCACCAGGTGAGAAGCAGGGATAGAAACTTTTCCTCTGCATTTTCCTAGACTAGAGTATTCTCAACCAGAACACTGTAGCCATGGGTTATTGCTCCTGGGTTAGGACCATAAATTGTGTCCAGGACATAGAGCCTGAAACATGCCCTTCAATGGAGGTAGAGGGAAGAAAAGCTGTAGACCTATAGGAACCCAGACTTTTTTTTTTTCTGAAAGGAAGGTTGGCATATGGGGATGGGGAATGATGGGAAATGAAGGAGAGCATGTTAGGAGAATTCACCCTAGCTTGCAACTTAGTGCAGTGTAGTAGATAGTGCTGGTGTTAGGAAGACCTGATGTCAAAACCAATCTCAAATATTTACTTGCTATGTGTTCCTGGGGCAAATAACTAAACCACCATTTGCCTCAGTTTCCTCACCTTTAAAATGAATTTAGTGAGTTAGAAATTACTTCTCAGGATTTTGTGTGGAAAAAATGAGACAATATTTATAAAGCAATTTAAAAAAAAGACATAAATACTATAATTATCATCATCAATATTATGACTTTCCTATTTTAATTTAATATTCTTATTATCTAGGAGCTAAGTTTTGCTGTTTTTACACTGCAATTATTGACAGTATCCTCTAAATTCAGTACCTTGTGACAGAGCCCAGGCCACTTTTCCTTAGTTATATCTCTATCCTCATCTCAAAGCCCACTGGGGGATGGTTTAAGAATCCAAGTTATGTGGATGTAGGAGGCCACTGAGATTTCCAAGTATCTAATGAGGACAAACATGTTCTTCTTTGTGCCCCTTGCTGTCTTTATAATTATGTCCAAATAACTTACTTATTATTTACATTTGTAAAAATTATTTTTAACAAACTCGTTTCTCCATCAAGAATAGTGAAATCACCACAATTGTACCTAAGCATCACAGGAAGAAATGATACTAGAGATTAAAGAGAGGAAAAGATGTTTGACTGGGTAAGTATATATAAGGAACATCTGTACTGGAGGTGTCCCAGTGAAGAGGGAAAATTTCAGGCTCTTACTAATGAAGCAAGATGATCAAAGGGTTATAAATGCTATCAACCTATATACCTTCTATCCCACTGATATAAAATATAGTCAATATTGCTAGTACTATAGAGGGAGTATTCTTTATATGGATGACAGCTATTGAAAAATTATGGGATTGGCTTATATGATTGCAAAGGATAGACAAAAGAGCAGCTTGTGTGAGTATAGAGTGTGTGAAGGAAAGTAATTTATAAAAATTCTATAAAGGTTGGTTCCTAGATATGACATGGCCTATCCTCTCATCCAACTCTGGCAAAAGGTAAATAACCATGAAATTCAATATTATATAATGAATGCATTGAGCAATTAAAAAAGAGAGTACTATGTGAAGTCAGATGGGAAAGTCTATCACTAATCAGGGTAAGAATGGTGTAGAATCAAGGCTTCTAGAGAAGTTTATTTTTTTATTTTTTTGATAAAAATTATTTAATTATTTAATTAATTTAGAATATTTCTCCATGACTATATTATTCATGTTCTTCCCCTTCTCTCCCCTCCCCCACTCATAGCCAATGAACAATTCCACTGGGTTTTACATGTGTCATTGATCAAGATCTATTTCCATATTATTAATATTTGTATTAGGGTGATTGCTTAGAGTCTACATCCCCAGTTATATCCCCATTCACTCATGTGATCAAGCAGTTGTTTTTCTTCTATATTTCTACTCCCATCGTTCTTTCTCTGGATGTGGATAGTGTTCTTTCTCATAAATCCCTCAGGATCACTGCATTTCTGCTAGTAGAGAAGTCCATTACATTCTATTGTGCCACAGTGTTCTGCTCCTTTCACACTGTATCAATTTCTGAAGGCTGTTCCAGTTCACATGGAATTCCCCCAGTTCATTATTTCTTTCAGCACAATAGTATTCCATCACCAACATATACCACAATTTGTTCAGCCATTCCCCAATCAAAGGGCATCCCCTTATTTTACAATTTTTGACCACCACAAAGAGCATGGCTCTAAATATTTTTCTACAAATTTTTTCCTTATTATCAAAGAGAGTGTTTAAATTGAGTTTTAAAGAATGAATAGGAATTAAACAGAAAAAGTGGCAGAATTCCAGGCTTAGAGAGTAGTGTTAACAAATGAACCAGACGGTCAAGCACATGTTGAAGTCTGGCATTAGAAAGCAAGGATGAAAGGGTCAAATCTGAAGAAGTGCTTAGGGAATTCAGAGGACAAAATGAGGAACTGAGGCAGAAATATGATCTGGCTCATAGAATCTAGAGGCAAGGCAACCAGAAGAGAAGCTTGTTAGTAGTTGCTCTTATAACTGTTTGAGAGCTTTTGTTTTAGAATTTTATTTATTTATTTATTTTTTTGCTAAGACAGTTTGTGTCTTCCTGACTATCCAGTCACTGTAGATATATTTAAAAGACTCTTCTTAGGTGTGTTGACCAGTCGCTCTTATTGTCCATGTTAATGGAAGGACTTGTAAGGATACTGATAAGATACAAATTGCCCAAGTCTGTGGATTCTAAGCCTTCTTCGTTCTCTTTGGTATTATCTCTTTACAAGATTTGAGAGAGGTTTCAGATTTAAGGATCATGCACTGCCAATTATCTTTTCCCTGATAAGAACTGCTATGTCCTTTTAATGAACAGCCTAGAATTATGAACCACCATACTCAATGAGGCCATCATCAAAGTTAGTAATAGCTTATGTTAAGATTGAGCCTATTCTCTTAAACACAGGCACAAGCCCTATCTGTTGTCCTCTCCTTATGATATAGGCTCATTGACACTCAAGCCTTTGTTATGCCCTGTTCTCAAACATACAGCATGTCACAGTCTATCCTGACACACAAGGCTCCTCCGAGAAATGGAGAATAAAGATAAATAGATATAGCCACCCTGAGAAAGCCACCAGGGAACAACTGGTCCCTAGACCTTCACTCCCAATCCCCAGTTATTTATCGAACTTGGGTTTAGAGAGTTCATTTTAGGTGCTTTTCAATATTTGATGGCCATTTGGCACTCCTAGCTCTCTTCAGGGGCACGACCAAGAAAACCTCATCAGTACTCTGTAAATAACATTCCCTTCAGTGCTTATGATACTTCCCTGATAGATGTGAGAATGATCAAAGGGATAAAAATGAAAGGACATGTGAACCAGGCAAGGTCATTGCTCTTTCTGTTCCACATTCTTCCTTTTATCATTCATACATGCAAATTAAAAAAACTCAAATCATCAACTTCTGTTATGCTCTGACCAGATTTCTTCTAGTCCCAGCTTAAACTCCACTTTCTATACGAAGCCTTTCCCAATCCCTCTTCATTTTAGTGCCTTTCTCTATTGATTATCTCCTACTTATCCTGCATATAGCTGGCTTGAACATATTTTGTTTAGTATTTTCTCCATTAGATTGTGAGCTCCTCAGGGAGCAAGGATTGGCTTTTGTTTTTCTTTGTGTCCCCAGATATTAGCACAATGCCTCATATATAGTAGGTGCTTAACAAATGCTTATTGACTGACTGACATAGGGCAGAATTCTCCCTGGTTCCAAGCTTTAGGAACATCATTTTGGGAGCTATCTGGAGGATTGGGAGAGGTTTTGACCTGATTAGATGTTGGGATTCCAATTGGGAGACTTTTAATTGATGCTGCAGGCAATCCTCTACTATTTTAATTGGAAGTGAAGGAGAGACTTTCTGCATTAGGACTGTTTATCTCTCTGGGACTCAGTTTCCTCACCTATAAGATAAGAGGTTTAAACTAAATGTCCTTCGAGGTCCTTTTCAATTTTAGATCTATGAACCTATGATTGGATAAAATCATTATAAGCAAACCTATGCCTAAGCATGCAACTGGTCTCATTTCCTCTGGAGTCTACTGACCAATTGAAAAACTTATTTCAGAGGAAAATATCTTCTCACTCTATATTATGACTGATGGGCTATGGTTGGTTTGGAAAATTATATTCTTCCTGCTATAGAGGAATTTAAATTTCTATGGATCGACTATTATATCAATAAACCTGTTCCATGGCCTCTAGATTGTCATTCTACATGAGAGTTTATTTTTATAGTCTGTTTGACAAAAATACATTGATTTTAGAATATCTCGCTTTTGGGTTTTCTATAAAAGGACTGGCTGCTTTTTTCTTTACTGTGGGTAAGGTGGGCATGGTGAATAGATAATCTTTAATCTCTTCCCATGCTACTTCAGCCTCCTGAATATATTTTTAAAAAGCTCATTTTGAAGGCAAGTATGAATCAAAGTCCCTAGAGAACTCTCAGTGAGTACAAATTCATGGTTGAATACCAGCACACCCCACAGACATTGAAGAGAGTAGGAGGCAAGACCATTAGCATAGCAAGTGGGATGATATTTTTATCAACCCCAGTAATGATAACTCATAGGTATGTGACCCAGGTTAGGCTCCTTTGAGCCTTATCCCTGTTAACTTTGAGCCCTATTCCTCTCTAAGGTCCCTGGAGCCTGTGGAGCTGGGTATCTTAAGTCAATAAGTCTTCCAGGTGCTGTAATTTGGTATCAATGGATCTTAGAGATGCCTCTGAGGATTACATAAAAAATGGCAGAGATGTTATAGAAGCCCTATGCTAGGGAGGATGAGGATAATGTATAACTTTTCAAGTGAACTTAGCCTTTACAACAGGACTGAGTAAAGGTGGATACTTCAGATGCTATTAATGAGGTTTTAAACCTGAATGATAAATTCTGAATAAAAGGCATGGACTCAAAGAACATCAGGAACTGGAATAACCACATTCAAAGTTTGAAAGTTGATGGTTAGTCACTATACCAGTCACAAGAGTCAATAGTCCTAGAGGAAGACTGTAAAGAAATACTAACAACAGAAAAAAATCAGCACTCTAAAATCTATAAAGAGCTTTTTATACATCATCTTATTTGAGTTACAATATCTCTTTGAGGTATGTAACACATTCAAAATTACCCAAATGTTAAAAAATGAGGAAGCTCATGCTCAGAAGGAAGACTTATTCAAGATCACACAGCGGGTAAATATCAGAAATGGGATTTCAATCCAGCTCTTCCTGACTCCAAAACAGCACTCAATCCTCTTTGATTGTTGTTTTTTGAGACAGAAACTCTTTACTGGTTGTTTGTGAGTTGGTACTGGCCTTTGCCAAGAAGATAAAGTCTAACTTTGTTCCACATTAATCTCTTCTTTAGCCCATGTGTTGCCCACATCTTGCCCACTTAATTCTGTCAAGCATTTGTTACATATCTATGTGGCAGTGGCCACACCCCAGGCAACAGCTTCGACAGGCTGGCTAAACCTTGTGAGGGTAGCCATTGGGTCGTTGACCCCTGGTGAACCAGGGCTTTGCTCACCCAGCCTGTGAAGACTGCTTCAGCTGAACAGACGGAAGAAATCAATAAGAAGGTTCAACGGCTGAGATGGCGACACAGCAAAGCACTGTGGAGTGCTTAGGGCGTGTTGGAGCACAAAAGACAACATGGCCATCCAATGCAGCTAAGGAAGTCTCCAGGTGTAACGACTTTTCGTGCCACTGGACCCAGGCTTCCAACGCCGAGAGAGTGGGACTGTCTCTGTGCATTGACTTTTCCACTGAAATCTCCTTCACGCACAAGTGTCTTTGTGCACACTCATCTATCATAGATGAAAACACACAAAGACAATTGTCATCCTCGGTTAATGAGAGACTACTACTACTATGAATTTACCAATCACTGTGCTGGGTAGAGAGACAAATCTATATAGTCTTTTCCTCCAAAGAGTTGACATTCTATCTAGAGAGGAGAGGAGAGACAATATCTACACACATATGTAAAAACAAAATATGCATAAAGTGATTTTTTGGGGAGAGGATGACACTGGCTAAACATGAAATGATATTTGTTAATGAAGAGAATAGGAGTTCCAGTGGTTACAATGGAAAGGTAAGAAAGAGTGAAAGAGAGACACTGGAGGAATAAGAATGATAAGAATAGGCACGAAGGAGTAAGGAGTAGAAATCCAGGAACAGAGCTTTGGTCTGGCAGATCTATTCTCAGAATCACATAGATTCTGATTGGAGCCCAAAACCAGTAATGTAAATGTCTCTTACAGTAGTAAAGGTAATGTTCATTTGGTTGTCAATGCTTGACAAAGAAGTAGAAATGATGAGGTGGGGAAGGGGGAGCACATTTGTCTTCAGTGGTAGAGAACCTGCCCAGTGCTCTGGTGGTGCTCTATGGTCAAGACAGAGGCTTATGTGATCCTTGGGCCAGCCTTGTCAGAGAGTGCTGAGGCATGCTTGAGACACACACTCTAAGTTAGGTCAGTTTTGTATTGGGATTCATTACAACTTAGAGTATGTCATTTCCTCCAGGCTAGGGGTCAGGTGCTGTCTTTGTTTCTTGGACTGGTGAAATGTAAAGATTGAGAGGACTTATAAAGCAAATGACCAATACCTGGTCCTGTGACGATGAGAGTGTTTGGAGTCCTAGGATCAGTGCTAACCTGGGGCCAGATTATTTCTGTTAAGCAGAAAGTTGAGCAGAGGGTGAAACAGTGCAATTTCTACTAGCCATTTAGTCTGATATTGCCACAAATTTGTTGGGAAATAGGATGCCCGGGGTCTTTTAACCTTGGTAATATAAGAATGTCAGCAAAGCTGTCTAGTGCCTTGTTATCCTGCTAAATATTGCTCTGGATCAGGAGTTCTAAAAGTTTACCAAGCCATTGACAGTTATGACCTCGACCACAATCAGATGGCCACACTCACCTTCATGAAATGGTAGTTCCATTATGTGATTGCCTTTAGGGTTCTTTGCATATGCCAACTTCAATCCTACCTCTGATCCCTGTTAATGCCATTCTCCTCATCTGGGATGGGTTTATTCCTGCCTCTCTAGCTGTCAAGATCATATTCATTTTTTAAGGATCAAATCCATTTCCACATCTGCCTCACATTCTAATATTTCATGATATCTCCTTTCTTGAAGGAAAGATATGTGAATTGTTGGCTGATTTTTATATGAAAATGACACTCTAGAAGCCACTTGGAGATAGAATTGAACTCAGTCAAAGCCTGGTTGAATCATGTTTCTTGGGACCAAAGGTCTGGTACGTTAACTATATACTACCACAAGAAAGAAGTCAAGACAACTCAGTCATGAGGGTAGAAATCCAACAGTTATAGTTTATGCCTCTGAATAAATATGCCATCTTCATTTTTATGTTAGAACTGCTGAGAGCTAGCAGCTAAAATGGGATAGACCTATATCTATGTACCTTTAGACTATACTCTCTCAGGAAAACTTGAGTGTTAGGCTAAGCTATGAGATGCTGTATGTTCTGGGAACAGTGTATAAGAAAGAGTTGAGTGTTAATCAGCCTATATCACAAGAAAATAACAGATATGCCTTATGATTGTTCTTCTGTATAAAAGGAAAACTGAGTCAGAGGTTATTGGACCCTAATGGTCATAGAGCTGGACAATATGATCCTGAAATATGGAAAGAGATCAAGAAAGGTTTAATTTTTTTCCCTTCTTCAAGGAAAACCTATACTTCCTGCTCACTTTGCCCTTCCACTCTGGCTGGTAGCCACAGAAAATGAGGTAAAGTAGTAATATTAGAAAGTAAAAATGTCATATGGAATATCTGGGGTCATTTTGGGTCTAAATTTTGGATTCTCGTATCAGAAATAAAGAAATCACAGAACCAGCATTCTGAACTGAAGATCCATCTTTAATTATAGGAAATTAGAGCTGGAGGTCTCATCTTACCCAGCCTGTGTCAAAGTTCCCCTTTAGGTGTTCCACGGTGTGTTTTGTAGATTTTTTATACTTAATTAGCATAAGTGATTAACAAGACAAAATGTTGAACATATGTATAACATTTGGAAACAAGTTTTGGTAACATTTGATAAGAATAAATTCTAGTATAAGGTCAAAGTAACTTATCTTGACCATAATACTTTGGGGAGCCTGTAGTTAGTATTACTTCTTACAGGGTCAAACAACACCTGGCCATGCTAAGGTTGTTTTCCTATGATCTCATCAGGGCATCTCTGCTCTCCCCATTCCAATTGAGTACAGCTCATTTCCTACTGCATGAGTCTCAGCTTCCCTAGATAACTGTACACTACTGAAGTTTTTATTCCTCAGTTAGAAGCTCTTAATCACATTCTAATACACCAAACTATATATTTCCTAATATGATGGTTAATCTTCTAAGATTATAATTGATAACTTATACATAGCTAGTTGACTAACCGGGTCTAACTTTTTCTAAAAATCACAGCTGTAGTTATTTACCTAAAGGATTACATGTGGTCACTTGGTTTATTATCAATCATATAAAAACAATAAAGGCAATTTCCTTTTCACATGACTAGTGCTGCCTAGAATCAACCGAAGTCATACAGTCATAGTGATTAGTATTTACTTGTAGGCTGGTGAGCAAAGAGAAAATGCACTGTTTTACTCACTTTCCCTTTAATCTATGAACCAGAGACAGAGTGACTGAATGTTCCTTTATGTTAATTTTCTTTCTCTGATGCTCCTTCAATCTTCTGGTACTTGTGAAGAACTACATCTGTGATCCCCTTTCTAGTGCTGGCTTCATCTTTCCCCATGACCTTTGCATCCTGAAAGAGACTTAGAATACTCCCTGGTCCCCATGACCATGCCAAACTTTCTCTCTTCCTTCATCACTCAGCAACTGCTTTCTTTTGAGGTTCACTCAAATTAGATACGTCACTTAATCCAGATTGTGGTAGCAGTTATCTACCAGCCTCCAGGCCATTCTTTCTCCCTTCTCGATGAGTTCAACATGTCATTTCCAACCATAAATCATCTTATACTAGAGCATATTTTACATGTGCAATAACATCCCAGCAAACCCTTTGGCTTCCCAGTACCTTAGTATCCTTAATTTTTATGACCATAGCCACACAAAGGAGTTGTCACATCCTTGATCACATTATTTTCCACAAACATACTACACCTTTGAATAAAATTCTTAAATTCCTGCCAACCCAACCTTCTACTATTCTCTTTCCATATACCTCACTACTCATACATTTATTTTTTATTTTCAGTGTGCCTCCCTCCCTAGTACTCCATCAGGCCATTCTTTTTATGTTGGCTTCATTTTCTATCCTTTCCGTTCTTTAGCCTTGATCCTATCCTCTTTTATCTCCTTTGGCAGATTATCCAACAATCCTCCTCTATTTGTCTGTCTGTCTGTTGGTTTCTATGTTTTTCTCTCTCTATGTTGTTCTCTATCTCTTTTCCTCTCTTTTCTATAAGGATATTCTTATCTTCCATCTTAGAATCAATATTGTGTATTGGTTTTAAGGCAGAAGAATGGTAAGGGCTAGGAAGTGGGTGGCTAAGTGACTTGTCTAGGCTCAAATGACTAGGAAGGGTCTGAGATCAGATTTGAACCCAAGATTTCTTATAAGGATATTATTGAAACACAAGTCTGACTGTGTCAATCCCTTACTCTGTAAAGTCTAGTAGCTCCCTATAACCTCTAGAATCAAATACAAATGCCACTATTTGATATTTAAAAGGCTTTATAAAGCAGTTAAATTCCTACCTCCCCTTCCTAACTTATTACACATGGCTCCCATTCATGTACTCTGTATCTAGGTCAAGCTGGCCTTCTTACTACTCCACACATGACATTCTTTATCCACTTTAAATTTAAGTATCTCAATTGTTTTTATTTTCTGCCATTGAAAATATTGGCAGTGAGTATTGATATAGTTACTACTTTTGAAATACAAATATTTCCCATTTATATTCTGTTATATTTATTTAATTTAATTAAAATGGTATTATAATTGTGCTGGAGGCTTGAATAATTGGAAATAATATACATGGCAGGAATGGGAAGTTGGATAATGCTGAACCAAAATCTATAGGGGTAAATACACACATCATAATCCTTCTCAACCATGGTTTCTCCACCTTTTTTGTGTCATGGATCCCTTTGGCACTCTGGCAAATCCTATGGACTTCTTATTAAAATGATATTTTAAATGCATAAATAAAACACATAGAATCAGTTGTATTGAAATAAAGTCATTAAGAAAAACACATTCACAGACACAAGGTTAAAAAAAATTATCCTGCACTAACTTGGATAATGATGTGTCCCTATGAAGAGGTGGAGCTAAGCAGAGTTTTTACTCCTGTGAATTTGTGGGATTCTTTGAGTTTACTGGACAACCTAGGAAGAAGAGGATAAAGATAAAGTGATTAAAAGGGCCTCCGGGAGAAGTCCAATGGCTTTGTCTGAGGGCATTGGTCAAGATATAGACTGAAGAGGTTCAAAGATCTCAGAGACAACTAGAAGACACCTTTCAGGATATCTTTCCCTAAACCCCAAATTTTCTTTCTTTTTTTTCCCCTTAAATTTATTTTTTCAATTCTGAAAAGAATTACATGGGAAAATGCAAACTTTTATATACATCTTGCTTTAAATAAATGTAGGGGGCAGCTGGGTAGCTCAGTGGATTGAGAGCCAGGCCTAGAGATGGGAGGTCCTAGGTTCAAATCTGACCTCAGCCACTTCCCAGCTGTGTGACCCTGGGCAAGTCACTTGACCCCCATTGCCTAGCCCTTACCACCTTTCTGCCTTGGAGCCAATATACAGTATTGACTCCAAGATGGAAGGTAAGGGTTTAAAAAAAATAAATGTATATATATGTTTATGTAGAATTACACGAAATATGACAAATATATAAAATATATATAGTACATAATTATATATAAAAAAGTAATTTCAAAGTGTTTCTATTTGTTTGAACACATAATTTCTAGAGCTTCTCAAAGGAATGTTTTGGAATGTATAGTAAATAGGGTGGACCTGAGTTCAAATCCAGTCCCAGATACTTCCTAGCTGGGTGACTCCGGGCAAGTCACCCAACCTTGATTGCCTACCCCCTGCCCCTTTCTGTCCTAGGACTGACACCAAGACAGAAGGTGATAAATCCCAAATTTTCAATGAATTCTTTCTTTTGGATTAATTGTAGCATTGAATTCCCTACTTTATATCTTCTTTTTAACCTTAATTCTGGCTCATAAGCAGAAGTGCCATCTGCAGTGTCATCCCCAACAAGTATTCATGTCAAAGGGATCCATAACTCAAAAAAGGTTAGGAACCCCTGAGGGAACAGGGGAGAGATGGCCAGCAGATGGTTACCCAGAATGCCCTCTGGTATCGAGGGGTGGGGATGTGTCATTGGTGGGCCTCATTCGGGCCTTGTTCCTGAAGAGAGTCACAAGTCTTGTTCTAATTGGAATAACTCCCTGGTTCCAACCTTACGATTTTCCTGTCTTTTCCTGGTATTTCTGGCTAAGCTGTGTGCAGGGCCTCAGTTAGTTCTATGACTTGAATTGAGTAGTTCTTTCTCTGAATGTTCCTGGTCTGGCAATGAAGGAAACTAGAATGTAATTTCCCAGCTGTCTTAGGGGGATACTGGATCTCTGCTAGCCCGTTACTCCTGTGTAGAGGCCTGACCTGCTCTGACATCCTAGAGAGGGACATTTCATGGGCACAGACAGTATTCTTGGTAAGCCACTGGAGTCATCACAAACCCTTGCCAGTGGTTTGAGGGAAGATTGATTTTGGGACATCAAAGCTAATTCAGGGAATACTATATTGAGGACAGGGACACATCTTCAGCTCATAGGAGAATCGAGGTGACCGTGATCTTTACTGATACAAAAGATGGTCCTTTCATGTGGTATTTTAACTAGGAATTTGTCCATGTTGGCTGCCTGACACAAAAATAGATACACAAAAATTCCAAAGTGACAAGAAAAAAAATTGGAATTGAAGAACAACGACTCACAGAGAACAAATACGTGTGTAGGGCTTATATTTTTAAACTTTCTTTTATTTCTAGATGATGGGGTTTCACAGGGAATTGGAGAGAAGATGAGGAGATAAAATCAAAGGTCTCCCAAGTGCTGCTGGGTTTTGGTTCAACCAAAATATTCAGGCTTCCTATTGGCCACATAACAGTCCAGTTCCTGTGGACATTTCTCTTGGATGTGAACTTCCTTTGGGAGGTGTTTCTTCTGACAGACGCCGCTTAAATTGTCGCAGGCATTCTGAAACTCCAGCCTGCACAAAGAATTGAGGAGCAGAGGTTACTGGGGCCTCCTTGGAGGCTCCTGCTCCTTATAGAGGGTCTTGGGCTACATACCTCCTAAGGCTAATCTACATATATGTATACATATGATTAGATCATTCTCAACTGTCAAAAGTCTGTTCTTTAAGGCTTAGAGCCTGGATTCCCCTAAATAAAAGGCCCCCATTAATGAAACATACTAGGGATCAGGGAGATCTAGTTTCTCATCTTGGCCCTGTTGCTACCAGTCTGTGGTATGACTTTGGTCTTCAGTTTCCTCATCTCTAAAAAAAGGGATAAAATAATGGTAACCCACCAACTTCAATGGGACAATCTAAAAGGATAAAAGGAGATAATGAATATAAAACCCAATGAATACTTACAATCACTAGAGGTAAAGGACCATTATTGTATCAGTTGAATCTACTTGAATGTCCATTTTTATTAATTGCAATATAAATGGACACTTAGGTAGCTTAATAGATAGAGTGCCGGGCCTGAAGTCAGGAAAACTTCTCTTCCAGAGTTCAAATTTGGGCCCTGATAGGTGACCCTGAGTAAGTCACAACCCTATAATTGTCCCTGTTTCCTCATCAATAAAATGAGCTGGAGAAGAAAATGGAAAAAGACTTCAATATCTTTGCAAGAAAAACCACAAATGGGATAAGGAAGAACTGGACGTGACTGAAAAAAATTACTAAATAATATAAATGGATCTCTTAAGGGAGGAAATTCTACATTTCTAGGAGTATCTGAAGGGCATTAATTCATGTTAATCCTAGGAGAAATCCTTCTTTCAGAGGAAGGAAATGGACCCTCCAATTCTGATAGCTCAGGAATGAACCTGATCACTTCTTTGTGAGTGCCACATATGTCTGTGCTCCTAATATGGGACCTTAATACAGCTGTGGGGCTATTATCATTTTGTGCTCTGCCCAGGATTCTATCCCTTCTTCTCCCATGAAGCATCTTGAGATTCTGGGTATTTCATGACCACTTTTGAGATGTTTACCTTATCCTCCAAATCCCAAGATGTGATTTTGAATTCATGAAATCCTGCAAGGATTTTTTTTTTCTATCTTACTGGCTGTTGACAGATCTTTTTTATTTGTTGTTATCTTAAAAAAAGTTCTTTTGAAAACTCTATTTATCTTTCCAGAGAGTTGCCAAAAAGAGGAAAAGAAGTCTACTATGCAGTTCATTCTTTGTAATTTGGGAATATTAGCAGCTCTGATGCATGGTAATGACTGTGGTGACATAGAGAAGCTAGGATGGGGTAGGGATCTGTCCATAGTCCTTTTCCTTTTCTGACCTATCATTTCACTTATGTTCCTTTGGGTGTGTTTCTAGGATATAATGATAATAATGATAACAAAATTAATGTTAGCAGATCGTATTTCTATAGTTCTCTAATTCTTTAAGACTGTCAAACCACTTTCCCCACAATAGTCCCTACTAATGTGATTATTCCTATGTTGTAGCTGAGGAAAATGAGACCTAAAGGGATTAAGTGACATTAAATATTCATGTCTTATGTAATTTCTATGTTACTTTATTTGTAAAAAATTAAGAGACTAGATGCCATCCTAAAAATGCCTGCTGAATTCAGTGGGCCAAGTTGTTTGAGTCTGTAATGACAGCTGGTCTTGTAAGGAAACTTCTCATATTTTATAAACCTGATTTGGCTGGGGCTGAATTCAGCATTGGATTAGAAGCTGGAAACTTGGATTCAAGTACTGCCTATCCCCTTATCTAGCTGTGTAATGTCAGAGAAGTCCTTCTCGCCTTCTGATTCTCAGTTTCAGATTTATAACACAATGGGAGGGATCTGGACAGAGTTCAGTCTAATTATCTAGAATTCATTTTTTTTTCAGCCAAGTCTCTCTTCTTCAGTGGTAAACGATCTAGTATATTGATAAGATGGTGCTAATGAGTGTTTGAGTTAGGATTCTAATTCAAATCTCTCTCCCAATCTAAGCCTTCTGCTCTTTCCATCATCCTATACTGCCTCATCTCATTTGTTCTGACTCTTTCCAGCCCATACTCAACAGGAGTTGTTTGTGGGCAAGAAGAAGTACATGGTGAGAAAAGGAGAGAGTGACCCACAGGGCAAGTGACTTAACACTTCTGAGCTTCAGTCTAATTTTAGAAATGGCAATTGTGTGTATGGGGGCGCAGCTGGGTTGCTCAGTGGATTGAGTGCCAGGACTAAAGACAGGAGGTCCTGGGTTCAAATGTGGCCTCAGATATTTCCTAGCTGTGTGACCCTGGGCAAGTTACTTAACCCCCACATTGACTAGCCCTTACCACTCTTCTACCTTGGAACGAATACGTAATATTGATTCCAAGATGGAAGGTAAGGGTTAAAAAAAAAAAGAAATGGTAATTGATCAAAATACCTATAGTGTTCACATATTCTTTAAGAAGGTCAAGTTAGATAAGGTATACAAGACACAATTAGAAATCCTTAACACATTTTATAATTAATGTGGTTTAGTGTGCAGAGAGTGACTGACCTTGGTTTGAAATAGGTTCTGTCATTACCTCTACTATAAAACCTCCCCAAAATGCTATGAAAAGGGAACTGTTGACTTGGGGTCTTTGGTGGCATGAATGGAGGCAAGCTACGAACCCATTTATTGACAGATAGCTTGTCTTCTTGTAATCTTGTTATGTAATCTTGCATGGAGATCTGCCTCAGTTTATCTTTTTGTGAAAAAGTTGTTATCAGAACCTCCCCCTCACTTCAAGGTCCCAATATGGAATACTTTTCCATAAAGGGAGAGTTTCTGTTGGGGGCTCTGTGGGCATTTAACCCCTTTTCCTGGGTTTCAATTTCGTCATTTTTAAATAAAGAAGTTTGACTAGATGACCTCTAAAGTCTCTCCTCTAGTCATGTGACCCTTGGCAAGTTGTTTGACCCTTATTGTTCTTCTGCCTTGAACCATTACAAAATATTGATTCTAAGTTATAAGGTAAGGATTTTATTTTTTATTTTCTTAAGTACATCAATGAAATAATTTGCTAAATTCTATCATGGGAAATGAAAAAGGAATAAATGTCAATCCAGAGGGTACTCTCAACTTTAACTTACATGTTTACTAAGGTAAATATTAAATCTTTAGCCAGAAGGACTTATTTTCCAGTCAAATTCATATATTTTCTTTTAAGATTGATGGATTTTAAAGAGATTCTTCCTTTAGCTTGTTGTTAGCAAGGCTTGTGTTAGATACAGAGTTTAGAAAAAGAAAGAAACAGTATGGGATATTTAAAAACTGAAATTCTCTGAAGTCTCAAATTAATTATGGATTCTAATTTAATAATATTATAACTAAGGTTTGAGTTGGTTTTTGCCATATGAACTAGCTACTGGGGAACTAATGTTTAAAAAGTATACTGAATTGTATTATACTATTGTATACTAAATTGTATTATTTATAAAAGATTTTAGCAAGAAGATTTAAAATTTTGCAGGCAACATGAAACCAGAGAAGCAAAATCTACTAAGGAGGAGGTTACTTCAGAGCTTCCCTGAGGGCTTCCAAGATGTTCAAGACAAGATGTTCCTAGATAAGACAACCACGAGGGATAGTAGAAATTCAATATGAATTGTGCTGATAAAATGAATATTGGGATTGGGTTAATGAGATACTAAGAGGCTTGATATTACTGTTGCGGATCCCCATTATTTTATTGTGACTTTTCACTTACCAAGTATCTATATTTGGCACATGTACATCCTTGTTATGACTTCATAAGTATATATCTATTCTCCCTCAAAGGCACAATGAATTGGTATAGAGTATAATTGAAGTTTATGGATGGACCGTGATTTTTGGATTATTCATTGTTTTATTTTCTAGTGAATAACTTGTTTGATTATTCTTGATTTTGCCTTCTATTTAATAAAAGCTATGGTTATTTCTACTTCTGCCTTCAATGAATAAATTTTGTGGCTATTCATGCTTTTGCCTTCTGATGAGCAAATGTTGTGATTATTCCTACATCTCACTTCTTGTTAAGAAAATATTTTGTTTTTAATGATGTTGGGCATGGTGGCACTTATCTGTTATCCCAAGTATGGAGGGAATTGAGTCTGGCTGATCTCTTGAATTTAGAGATTGTGAACTCTAGGCTGCTTAAATATACAAACTTACTTTAGTTTCACTATGGTGAGTCCTTCTGAGGGGCATCATCAGCTTCCCTAAAGAGTGGTGAATTGTCTCAAGTCAGAAGTACAACAGATTAAAATTTGTGGAATGCCTTGCTCAAGGTGACATAGTATATAGAGAATATTGTATTCAAATTTTGGTTCTTTCTAAAATTTTAAGCCCAGTATTCTCTCCATTGTACTATGTAATTGGAAATCTGTTACCTTAAAAACTACATTTTCCGGGACCCCACTGACTTCCTGTCCTTACATACTTCCTGTAGACAAGGAATAAATTCAGTGGGCATTCCTGGTCTGCCCTCTTTACTTCCTGTCAACCACTGTGGTGGTAAGTGGGGATTTTGAACAGGCTGATTAGCTAGGGGCACATGTTTTTTTTTTTTTTAATTTTGTTACCTTTTTATTCCTTTACTTCTAATGATCACTAATAAATCTTTTTAATATAATATTTTAATTATTGATGATTAATTTTAATTTTTACAATGATAATTTTTACAGTACTATACTGCCTTGCAATGGCTGCTACTTCTCATCCAGCATTCTTCTTCCTCCATCCCTACTATACCCAGACATCCAAGGATTAGTTGGGAAATGGAACTGAACAAACTGCTCAGAAATATCAACAAGATACTACATTGGATGAATGGTATAATAAAGCATCAGGTTTACAAACATTTAAAATGAGGCTGATTTAATATGACTTCTATTGAGTGAACATATGATGGCTCCTACTGATTAATGCTTCCCTTTATCTTTTAGTAAAAATCCTTGAAAGTGATATTGTGTTTCTTTCTTAGAAGTGAAATTCCTATGGGACAGTACAGTTTCACATAAGAGAAACCCCTGCAAAGAGAAGGAAATTTTAAATTTATGATAGGAGTTTGGTGAGCCATCAGTGTTCACATTGCACACAAAGGATGACATCTGTAAAGGTTGTAAAATAAATATTTGTCTATGTTGGCTTCTGGTCTCAGTGATACAGGGTTCTCCTGTATCTAAAAGTAATGCAGCGACCAAATTGCAACCAATTGTAGACTAAAGAAAGAATAAGCCTTTAATCTTTTGATTTTATTTTACCACTGGTTTTATGGATCACTGTGAACATTAACTGTAGAAGATGATTACTATATGCCAGGTATAGTAAAATTCTTACAGGTTACCTACAGGGGTTAGTTTCCTCCTACTTTTTGCTTAACTTCCACTTGAGCAGACAGCATTCATAATTTGCTAAGCAATGAATATGCCTATTGTGAGGAACTTTCTGTTGCATTTCTAACCACAGTTGCCATAGATGCCTATATCCTAGCAGATCCTGTGAATTTTACACCTGGCTGGATAAAGTAATATCCTGAGTTCCATCGAACCTATGGAGAGTTTCATGGCATCAGACCACAAACTCGGTACCCCCAAGCTTGCGATCATCTCCAAATAGACAGTAGTCAATGCCTCTGACTTACAGTGCATATGACTGGGAGCATGAAAGATGGGGTTCCTCATCTCAGCTCTGCCATGACTGCATGCTGCACACTGAAGGCTTGGGAGCTTTGACTTCTGTGGCAGCAAAGAACAGAAATTGAATCTAGGACTGAAGGCATCTGCCAGTCTTACTAAAATGGATTTACATTAGTTGGAAATATAGCACTTGATTCATGATCAGGTCAGACAGAATTAACTTGGCTAATTGCAAGGAAGAAGCGTCCCTGTCAGACACCAAAGAGAAGAGGGTTCTAAGAAAGATTAGGATCTCACAATTTTATTCCAACTGCAAGATTAACTGTCAATTTGTACATGGTACATCTCTTCTTTTAGCCTGCTGTCATTTTTCCATCAGCGCTTTCTAGGAAAATTCTTGAAAACAAATGCAAGGAAGAATTTGGATTATTTTTAGGGAAGAAAGTTATAGAAAAAGGAGAAAGCCCACAGCCTAACTCACAGGCTAAGTAGGGATAAGAATTGGGCTCTCAGCTTCAGAGAGAAGAGGCAGTGATGGGGAAAACCCAGAAGGTGGCACCAGTGAGCCAGATCTTGGGACTTAATGGAAATAAAAGGATTAGCAGAATTTGAGCTAGAAGGGATTGGAAGAGATCATCTAGTCCCATAATAGTAGAGCTGAGATTCAGGGAGGAAAAGTGATTTGCCCAAGATTATAGCATTTACAGGTACCAGAGTGGGAATTTGAACCCAGGGTCTCCAGACCTATATGAATCACTTAAAAAAAAAATAAACTTGAGTTTGGGATTATATCCTGCCCTGTGACTCTAATATTTAGTCCTTTACTGATGTGTGAACCAGGAGTGTCCTTGGGGACTTCTGAAAGCTCTTCTTGGAGAAGAAGGCCAGATCAGGAGCTGTGGTCTGTACATGCAATATTTAAGAGCCCATAAACAACTGTTGGAGCCTAATGCCAAGGAGAGAACTGGGGGCAAGGAGGAACATCCGAAGAATTAGATTTGTCTGATAGTGGATTGAGATGTCTCAGGAGGCGGAAGATTCTCCATTATTGGAGGTCTCCAAGTGCAGACAAATGGCTATTTCTCAAGAATGTTATGGAGGAGATTTTTGCTCAGATACAGATTAAATGTGATAACAATAAGAACCACAATAGCAACAGTTATATGTCTCTTAGAGGTGTGCAAAGCCTTTTACAGGTGTTATCCCATTTTATTCTCACAGCAGCCTATGGGGGTAGGCAGTATTATTACCCTCCTTTTACAGGTCAGGAAACTGAGGCATATTTCAGATGGTACAGAAGATTGAGGGCTGATCCAGGAGTCAGGTAGACCAGAATATAAAATCAGCCTCTAACACTTAATAGCTGGGAGCCTGGACACATTACTTAACATCTCTTTGCCTCAGTTTCCTCATTTGTGAAATGGGGATGATAATAGCACATAATCTCCAGGACTGTTGTGAGGATCAAGTGAAGATAATAATTTAAAAGTGCTTATTAGCACAATACCTGGCACATAGCAAGTTCTATGTAAATGATAGTTATATTTGTTATTATTATGACTTGATTTTTTGGGTCAAAGAGCCAATAAATGTCTGGGGTAGGACTGAAGCTCAGTTGTATTCCATATTTTGTACTCCTTAGTTATCCTTATGTCATTTATCTGCTCTGAGATGCCCTTTGTGGCCCCTTCCAGCTCTGAGATTCTGTAATTCTGTAAATACAGGGAGAACTGGAGATGGAGCTGTGAGGAATGATGGAAGGCTCCCGAGGAAGCAGCAGCACTGTAAAGTGCAAAGAACATTGGCTTAAAAGTCAGAGGATGTGAGTTCATATCCTACTGCTGCCACTTCATTTGATTTCAATGGTCTTGGCCATTTCAATGATCTTGGGCAAGTAACTTAAATCCATCAGGCTTCACTTAAGCTTCTGAGAGAGTTGGACTAGAAGACCTCTGATGTCTTTTTTCCCCACTCTAAATATATGATCCTTAAAGAGGGAGAGAATGAATGAAAGGACAAGCTCCTGGAGGAAAGGGGATCAAAGGCACAAGTGGAGGCATTGGTCTTGGCAAGGAGCACCACTTTTTCCTGAGGCAATAGAGGGAAAAATAGGGGATATTACAATAGGGTTTTGGGTATAGAAAAGGGGGAAAGAGGGAAGTAGCTGTGGATGGCCTTAATTTTTTTTTCTTCAGTAAGGTAGGAAGTGAGAGGAAGAGTATTGTATTGTAGGAGACTCTGGGGCTGTTTGAGGTCAGTCAATGATTTAAGGTTCAGGGATGTAAAGTGTATTGGATCAGGATTTAGAAGACCTGAATTTTATTTCTGGTTTTTATACTAGTGAGTGGCGTGTTTCTGGGCAAGTCATTTACACTTTGTTGACCTCTATTTCAGTATGTGTAAAATGACTTAGACTCAATGATCTTTAGGATCTTGCCCATCTGTATTTCTATAGCTAGGCACACATCTGTCATACCACAATGTGGTTCCCATTTGTCTTTTAATCTGGTCTTCATGATATGACCCAGACTTCATTAGAGAACATTATATGCTCTATTCCAGTTGATCTGGAGTACTAGCTGCTTCCTATGCATGGCATTCCATCTTCTGCTTCTATGATTTTTCTTATATTTTTCCACATTTATATATAGATATAATTTTTCATATTTTTTCTGACATTTTGCTACCCATGCTCTTTCCTTCCCTCCTACCTTTCTCCCCTTCCTGAGATGACAGGAAATATGATATGGGCTATCATACAGTATGTATTTCCATGTTTATCACATGGTTAAAGAAGACACAGAGCTAAAAAAAAATCTGTTGGAGGAAATGAAGCAAAAATGGAATGCTTCAAATCTGCATTCAGACTTTGATGGGTTCCTTCTATGGTGATGGATAGTTGTTTTTGGTTATGAGTCTATTGGAGCTGTCTTGGATTCTTGCATTGCTGATAATAGCTGTCATTCACAGTTGATCACCATACCTTTTTGCTGTTACTGTGTACAATGTTCTGGTTCTGTTCATGATAAAAAAATGCTATCCACCTCCAGAGAAAGAACTAATGAATTTTGAATGCAGAGTGAAGCATACTGTTTTTTTTTTTAACTTTCTTTATTTTTCTTGTCCTCCCTTGTTTTCTTTCACAACATGACTAACTTGGAAATGTTTTGTATGATTGCATATGTACAACTTTTATCAAATTGCTTGTCTTCTCAGTGAGAGAGGAGGAAAAGAAGGGTGGGAGAGAATGTAGAGCTCAAAATGGTAAAAAGACCAAGGTTAAAACTATTTTACATGAAATTGGAAGAATATAAAATATTTAAAAAATTCCAATACACTAACGCTCTTATAAAAATGTACTCCCAAAGTTTTATTTCAGTTTTCTTAATATAATTTACATCTAATATTTTAAAAATAATATTTCAATTTCCCCAATTACATGATAGCAATTTTTAGCATTTAAAAAATTTTGAGTTTTAAATTCTCTATCCTGTCTCATGGAGATTCACATTCAGGTCCCTTGGCTGCCAGGTTACTCATTGTTCTTTGCCATGACCCACAGAGTATTTTCTCTAAGTGTTATTATCCTGTACAGAATTCCAACACTCCATTCTACAAAGTCTTTTCTTCCATCAGGGCCTCATTAAATGTCTGGTTCTGTGGCTCAACAGCTTCTATAGATAAGAAAATAGTGATGGGAGATAACCTAAAAGCAATAAGAAATGCATTAGATTTATTTAAATAAAAATTCAAACATTAATTTATTTTTATGTGAATTGATGATATTTCCTCTCAGTATACCAATTGAAACAGAACAAAAAGAACTGTAAAATTTCTTTAAAATATTCAAAGTACAGAAAATGAATCCTCACATTGTGTATCCTGGAAAAATGTATGTGTCTTTCCGAATTTTAAGTTCATCTGTGCTCTGGTGGGAAGTAGCACGATTCATCATCATTCTTCTGGACTTATGGTTTATTGTTACACTGATTTGAAGTCTAAAATCTTTTCAAGTTATTTTTCTTCATCATGTTGTTGTCATTGTATAAATTATCTTGGTTCTGATCACTTTATGATGCATCTATTCATTGAAGCCTTCCCAGTTTCTTTGGAAACTGTCCCTTTTTGTCATTTCTTATGGCACATTATATTCATATATCATAATTTTTTTAGTCATTCTCTAATAGTTTTCTTTTTACCCTTAGTTTTCTTTCTTAGTAGCTCCTTAGTTTTCACTTTGGGGATACTGTGAAAAGAACTATTTTAAATAATTTTTGCATTTTCAGATTATAGACATAGTTGTTGAACTCTGTTCAAAGGATATGCACACTTTTGTACCTTTTGGAGCATAATTCAAATTACCTTCCAGAAAGGATAGACCAAATCACAACCCTATCAACAGTACATCAATGTCCTTATTTTTCCATACCCTCTCCTAATCATCATTTTCCTTTTTTTTTGGCCAACTTTGTTGATCTAATGGTTACGAGATGGAAATTCAATGCTGCTTTAATATTTATTTCTTTTATTATTAGTGCTTTGATACATTTTTAAAAATTGCTTTTGATAACTTAGATTTTCCTTATTCAAAAACTCCATCTTTACATTCTTTGACTATCTCTGAATTAGTGTTCCAATTTTCTCATATCCCCTCCAAACATGTATCATTTTCTTTTTTGCTCATATTAGCCAATCTGAGTGTGAAATGCTATCTCAGTTGTTTTAATTTGTGTTTCCCCATTCAATTGTGATTTGGAACATTTTTTTCATATTTCATATGATTTTAGATCACATTAATTTCTTCCTCTGAGAACAACCTAACCTATTCATATCCTCATCAATTTGGGAGTGCTTTATATTCATATAAATTTGACTGAATTATTTGTATTTTGGAAAAATGAGACCTTTGTCAGAGATCTTTCTTATATCCCCTCCCCCCATTTGTTATTTCACTTTTAATTTTGGTTATGTTGTTTTTGTTTGTACAAAAAATTTCAATTTAATGTAACCATATTAAATGTAAAATGTCCATTTCACTTTCTGTTATGTTCTCTATGTTTTGTTTGGTCAGAAATTCCTCCCTTACCCATAAATCTAAGAAGTAAATTTTTTATTTCCCCCCTAACTTTTATGGTATTACCATTTATTTCTAGATCAAGTATCCATTTTGATTTTATCTTGTTGTATGGTGTGGTCTATGCCCAGTTTCTGCTATATCATTTTTCAGTTTTCTCTGTAGTTTTTGTCAAATAGTAAGTTCTTCCCCTGATAGCTTTAGGCTTTGGGTTTATTGAATAGTAGGTTACTATGGTCATTTACTACTGTATGTTGATTTCCTAACCTCTTCCATTGATTCACTACTCTGTTTCTATGCTAGTACCAGATTAGTTTTATGATTGCTGCTTTATGGTATAATTTGAGCTCTGGTAGAATAATGTCTCCTTCATATTTTTTCATTAATTCCCTTGATATTCTTCACCTGTTCTTTCAAATGAATTTTGTCATTATTTTTTCTAGTTTTAGGAAATAATTTTTGGATAGTTTGATTGGTATAGTACTGAATAGGTAATCAATATAGTTGGATTTTCATGTTTATTATATTGGCTCAACCTATTCATAAACAATTACTATTTTCTAATTATTTAGGCCTGACTTTATGTGAAAAGTGCTTTGTAATTATGTTCATATAGTTGTTTCAGTAAATATACTCCTGGGTATTTTATATTGTCTAAAGTTATTTTAGGTGGAATTTCCTTTTCTATCTCTTGTTGTGGAACTGTTTTGATAGTTAATAGAAACGTTGATGATTTATGTGGATTTAATACTAGAGTTCTTAACACAGATTTATTATGATAATGCTATTTAAATATAATTGGTTTCCCTTTAATATTATATATTCTTTCACTCATTTTTAAAAACATAAAAGGGATCTGCAGGCTTTTCCAGATACTGCCAGAGGAGTCCATGATTAAAAAGACACTTAAGAACTTTTCTTCTACTACAAACTTTTATAGTCTCAGATGAAGAGATCAAGAGTCAAATAGAGGAATTGTTTTGTTAGAAGAACACACAGGTAGACAGTGGAAGAAATGGCAATAGACCAAAGTGTTCTGAATTCCACTATCATCACTCCATCTCAGGCTCTCTTTTAGAAGTTTTCTCTCATAGCTTCACAGGATGATACAGAGCATCAGGGGTCTTGCTGCTTCAAAGCCAGTGATGGAAGAGTCCAATACATTTTACCAGATAGGTTTAGTGACAGCTCATTCACTTGCCCAGTTTCCTGAGGTTTTCCTTAGTTTTCAGTTAAACTTCTTATATTGGTAGGAAAATATCTTTCTTAGCTATATCTTCCTTTTGTCAGTCTATCTTTATGGGATAATTTTTTAGGGAATACGTTAAGAAAGATCATGAAAGGATTGAATCAGTAAGTAATGCTTGATTTAAACTTTGAAGGAAATGAGGACTTTTAGTGAAGGATAGATGGTAGTAAAGACAATGTGTTGGGGAAGATGGATGTGGATGGGATCAAAGGCATGTATTGGAATCTGATATTCGAAGAAAGAAGGTCACCTCTTTGGAAGAGATTATGATAAAGAAGGAGAGAACTGGGAATAACATCAAAGGATTTTTAAGTTGTTAAGAATGGGAGAAGAGAGCTCAAATGATTTTTATTTTTTCAAATATGTGTGAGGAGAAATCCTTAGTTGTGAGGTTGAGGGGAGGGAGTGGTATGGAAGGATCCATTAGGAGAAAAGAGAAGGGTTTGAAATACCAGCTGAAGAGAGTGGACTAGCCTATAAATTTTGGAGAAGTTGTTGAAATTGTATAACATAAAATTTGTGGTAACTCTATACAATGTGGTTATATGACACCCCCCGTCTTCAGTCAGCATCATGTAAACAGGTGCAGAGGAGGAAAATGGCAGAAATATGAAGTTAGGATTCAGCTTTTGTTAAAATAGGGGAGCAGAAATATAAGAATTGTGGATAGTGTAGATATAAACTAAATGGTCCATTTAAAAATTCTTAGCTTAAATATCTTTTACATAAGACATTTCCTTCTTCCCATCTTCTCTTTCCCTACAAATACTTTATATATATATATGTACATATATATATACATATATATTACATATTCTTATCTGTGTACTGGCTGTGTCATCTCAGTAGAATGTAAGCTCATTAGGGGAAAGACTATGTTCCTTTTGTATTTGTATTCCTTGCACTGAGCACAGAGCCTGGTACATCATATTAATCAATCAACCAGCATTTATTAAGTGTCTTCTACATGTCAGGCATTATGACAAATGCTGAGGAAACAAAGACAAAAGTGAGATAGCCTGCTTTTGAAGAGCTTAGGCTCTCTTAGGGAAGTCAACATGTACAGGTGCAGTTATTTATAATATTGATACCAAAAAGCTATGGAGTTGTTTGTAGGGGAGGGAACTAAGAGTGGGGAGGTTAGAAATGGCACTGTAGTAGATGTCACTAGAACTGTGTCTTGAAGGGAGTCAGAGATTTCAAAAGGCAGAGGTAAGAGGGACTGTGTTGTAGGACTGTGGAACAATCATAGGAATTTCATAAATGTTTCTGAGGTAATTTGAATTGAATAAAGAACCCAACGCAAAGAGAAATTAAATGACTTGCCCAATTTCACTCTCTAAGTTGGATTTGAACCCAGATTGATCTTCTAATTCTACCTTCAAATTCTAGGACTTGTTCTACTGATCTATTGCATCACATAGCTTAGAAATGAAAGTTTAGGGAGGTTTTCTCTTTCTCACCATCTTTTGCATAAAGTAGCTTGAACATGGCTCCTGTAAAATGTCTGATTTTATACAGAGCTAATTCTAGTGAGTCAGCAGAAACCCATACTCCTGAGTGACTGGATGAGGTGGAATGCCTGGTCCATGGTCATATAGGTAATGAGCAACAGAGGTCAGATTTCAATACAGCTTTTACTGCCTCCAAGTCCAGCATTAACTACCACACCATGCTTTTTCTTAATGATCATTGAACTCATCAATCTGAATTTTTCAATGAGCTCTCTCTACTAGATTAACTCTAGGTCTGAAATTTCCTGTTTCTTTTTTTTTTTACCTTGTCTAGCCCAGCAGCTGAAATTCTATCTACAACATCATTCTTAACAACTATTTATGCCAAAGGGTTCCACTACTGACAGCTTCTGAGGGAAGATGTGAGAGGCAGAGAATTCTCTGCTGTTGGATGGTGGAGATAAGCACTTGGTAGGCAGCATAGGGTCCTTGCTCCCAAAGAGGGTTATGAGACTGGATATAACTGGAGCAACTCCTAGGCTCCCACACTTATAATTCTCCCATATTTTCCTAGATTTTTTTTGTAAACTGAGTGCAGAATTTCACTTAGTTCTATGACTTAAATGGAATAGATGACTTTTTTTTAAAGAATGCTCCAGGATGGGTTATGAAGGAGATTAGAATGTAATTTCCCAGATATCCCTGGTGATTACTGGTTCTTTGCTTGTCAGTTACTTCTATGTAGAGGCTTGACCTGCTCTGACATCTTAAAATAGGGACATACAAGTGGCACAGACAGTATTCTTGGTGAGCTGCTAGAGTGCAATGGTTTGGGGAAAGGCTGATTTTGGGACATGAAGTTAATTCAGGGAAAACCTATATTGAGGACAGGGACACATCTTCAGCTCATAGAAGAATGAAGGTGACAATGATCTTTTTTGATACAAGGATGGTCCATTAACATGGCGTTTCAACTAGCTCTTTGTCCATGTTGGCTGCTAGACACCAAATAAGCAAACAAGAACTTCAAAAAGACAAGAGAAAAAATTGAAATTGAATAGTAACTTCTCACAGAGACAAAATGCATGTGTAGAATTTACATTTTAAAAGTTTCTTTTATTCTCGGATGTAAGGATTTCTGAGAGAATTGGATTGAACAAGATGAGGAGGTAAAATGATGGCCTTCCATATGCTGCTGGGTGTTGGTTCATTCAAAATGCTCAGCCTTCTTGTTTCCTGTGCAACATGCCAGTTCTTCTGTGCATCTTTGTTTGATTTTATTTTCAATTAAGAAACAGTTTTCCCGGCAAACACCACCTGAGAGCGCACAGTAAAATGGAAATGTCCAACCTGCATAAAGAATTGAGTGGTTGAGGTCACTAGAGTCTCCTAGGAGGCTCACTCATGCTACATATTTTGAGGGTGAAGTGTTCAATTTACCATAGGCCATTCTAAATGTGCACACATGTGATTAGAACATCCCTAAATGTACAGAAGCCAGCTCTTCAGATTGGTAGCCTGGGCCCCCTAAATAAAAAAGCCCTATTAGTGTAAAGAACAATTGATTGGGAATTTGGGATACAACTCCTTATCACAGCCTTGTTGCTAACATGTTGTGGTATGATTTTGGGCCTCCATTTCCTCGACTATAAGAAGGGGATAATTTACCTAACCTGCCATCTATGATGGGATTTTCTAAAAGGAAATGCAAATATAAAAGCCCAGTGAATATTTATAATCATTAGATGAAAGAAAACCCCATTATCACATCATTCTAAACCACTCAAATATTCATTTTTATTAATTTCAATATAAATTGGCATCTAGGTGGCATGGTGGCTAGAATACTAGTCTTGAAGTCAGAAAGTCTCTTTTTTCTGAGTTCAAATCTGGCCTTTACTAGGTGACTCTGGGCAAGTCACTTAATCTGTTTGTCTCCCTTTCTTCTTCTGTAAAATCAGCTAGAGAAATGGCAAGCCACTCTAGTATCTTTGCCAGGAAAATCCCAGATGGAGTCATGAAGAGTCAAACAGGACTAAGAAATGACTAAACAATATAGATGCATCTCCTAGAGGAGGAACTTTTAAATTTTAGGGGCCTTCTGAAGGACACTTCAGCTCATGTGCATCCTGGGAGAAATCCTCTCAGAGGAAGGAAATGGATCCTCCAGTCCTGATGATTCAGAAATGAACTTGACCACTTTTTTTGTGGGTGGTAAATATATCTTTGTTCCTGGTATGGGGCATCAACACAGTTGTGGGTTCTCATTTGTCCTTTGCCCAGTATACCACCTTATTCTCCCCATGAAGATTCCTTGAGATCCCAGGCATCCTAGAATCCCTTTTGAGATGTCTATTTCATTCCTAAAAACCCAAGAGAGGATTTTGGATTTATGGAATCCTGCAATATTTTTTGCTTATCTTATTGGCTTTTGACAAGTCTTTTAAAATTTGTTGTTACCTTTAAAAACATTCCTCTCTAATTCCCCTTTATCTTTCCAGAAAGAGTTACCAAAACAGGAAAGGAAGTCTATAGGTCATTCTCTATAGCTTGGGAATCCTCATAGCTCTGATGTATTTTAATGTCTGTGGTGACACAGGGTAGGAAAGATATGGTGGGTATCTGTCCATGGTCCTTATCTTTTTCTGACCTAGTATCTCATTTGTGTTCCTTTCGGTGTGTTTTTATGGTGTTATGCTAACAACATAATAATGATAAAAATAATGATAGCAGATCACATTTCTATAGTTCTTTAGTTCTTTCCTACAATGGTACTCTGGGTTCAGTGACCAAGGCCTGGGCTAGGATCAGACAGTCAGACAGAGAGTGGGAAACTGTCATTTGGGAATGCAAGAAGTATGGTGAGTTCTGGGGTGGAAAGAGGATTCCAGGATGTTAGGGGCTGAGCTGAAAGAAGTGATAATGGAGACTTGTGAAGAGCTTTGGGGGATGGCCAATTGGGGTTGAGAGAGGTGTTGCTGAGTGGAAAGTCTCTCCTAATCCTTCCTTGAGATAGTTTTCCTATTACTTTTCCACGCACCCGAGTTTATGCTCTCCTAAGGCCCATCTCTGCCCTAGCATGGCTGTTCCCAGTCAGAGGACTTCTTTCCATTTGTGAGAAGAGGAGAAAGTTCCAGGATTTAAGTTCCTCTCTGGTGAGTGCTCTACTTATGATTATTCACACCCACAGAGTGCCAGGGCCTTGTCCTATCCACCTCCCTATAGATAAGAGAGAATGTAAGGATTTTATAGAGGGTATATTAAATTAGTCCCTCTTAATATGCCCTGTTCCCCCCTCCAGTTATTGTTACTTTTTTAATTCTACTT
Source organism: Monodelphis domestica (assembly GCF_027887165.1). Classification (NCBI taxonomy): domain Eukaryota; kingdom Metazoa; phylum Chordata; class Mammalia; order Didelphimorphia; family Didelphidae; genus Monodelphis; species Monodelphis domestica. Next base: position 568,154,029 of record NC_077227.1, on the reverse strand, counting down.
TATCTCCTTCAGACATCTTTAGGAAGATGCACTTCAGGATGAGATATAGTAAGAGAGAGAGAGAGAGAGAGAGAGAGAGAGAGAGAGAGAGAGAGAGAGAGAGAGAGAGAGAGAGAGAGAGAGAGAGAAACAGACAGAGAGACATAAAGATAGAGACAGAGAGTCAGGGAGACAGACAGACAGAGACACACACAGAGACACACAGAGACACGCAGAGAGAGCACAGAGAGAGACATTTAGCTAGCTACATATCCCTTAGTCTAAGGTACTTTGACCTTTCTTTAGAGGCAGAGCTAGATGATGTAGTGGATAGAGCACTTGGACTGGAGTCAGGAAGGCTTGTGTTCAAATTCATCTCCAGTTACTTACCAGGTTTAAAGTCATTTAACCTCTAATTTCCTCAGTTTCCTCTACTGCAAAATAGAGATGATAATAGCTACTATCTTTTAGGGATATTGTGATGATTTAATGAGATAATGTACGCAAGGTGCTCTTCACAGTACATAACACATAATAAGCATTGTGTAAAGACTTTCTGTTTCATCTTCTTAATTACTTATCTATTTTCTCTAGGTTAAAGCTACTGAGGCTTTTCTTTGGCTGAGATCCTTCATTGACTTGGAATTAAAATTTTTCTGATCATCTAAGATGCTGAGTAATGGACTGATTCATTTGAGTTAATTTATTAAAAGGACTGTGCTGGGAGAAAAAAATTATAGAAAGTGTCAGAGTTGGAAGGGACACCAGAAAACAACTTACCTAAATAGGAGTAACATTGACATTGTCTTTCACAAAGCTCATCTAACTCACATTTGAAAATTATATGAGGGGGTGAGGTATGTACTTACTGAGCCAAATTTTTTATGCTTTATACTCTTTGGGGGCAGCTATAATTATTAGGAACTTTCTTCTTTTACCAAGATGAATTCTACCTTTCCACAATTTCCACCTATTGCTCTTTCTACTACTCTTGGGAATCCATCAGAAAAAAACTGAATTCCTCTTCCACATGACAGCTCTTCAAATACTTGAAGCTATTCCCCTTTTTATGGCATATGCAAATTTTAGAAATATTTCATATATGTCTTAATTCACTGATAAAAATGTTGCACATGGATATTCCTTTATTTCTGGTATGCTGTATTTGTTTCTTCTTTCATTTAATGTCTTCATTGATTAGTTCTTCCACAAACTAGCTATTTGACATTGAGGCTTTTTCTGAGATCAATTTAGGATTATTAGAGAGAAGTCTTTGGTCACTGCCACTTACTTTTCTTGGTCATACAAATAGTATCAATTATATAATAAAATAGGATAAAATTCATGGTGTTAAAAGTTAAAAATTAAAATAAGTGTGGGGATTGTAAGAGAGAACCCAGTTATCATAAATAAATATGTTATCAGAATCAGAATAGTTCCCTTCTAGGATACTAAATGAAAGAACTGGTGAAAAGAATTATTGTGATACTTCAAATGATCTTTGAAAAATCATGGTGAATAGGAATGACATCAAGGACTGAAGATGGGAAAAACATTCATTAAAAAATAAGAAAATTCACTGTATAAGCCAATGAGCATAATTTTGACTCCTAGAAAAATATTGCTAATATAAGGATGATTTGTGGGCATTTAGAAGAAGCTTTTATTACTAAGAATTAGAATGACTTCATGAATGACAGGTCCTGCTACATAAATCTTACTTCCTTTTTAATAGTTACTAGATTCATAATTTGGAGGAATGCATGTAGAAGTTCATGTGTTTACAATATGGCTGTTAGAAGGAGAAGGAAAAAGAATTTTTCTGTAAGAAGAACCAATAAAATCAAATTGTAAAGAAATGCAATCTCTGTTAAGATGTAGAGGAGAGACACAAACTGTTTAGAGGACCGGGTAGAACACTTTCCCTCAGACAAATGTATTGAGGAAAACAGAGCAATGTCTGATAATGATGGATGTAGGGTATCATAGTTTTTCAGGTCATTTTTACATGAGTCTTTTTAAAGTTCCAAAGTTTATGAATGGCAAAATTATAAACTAAACAAATGTTTGGGAAACATGAAAAATTATATAAGGACTATAAAAGAGAAAACAGTTTCTTATTCTACCTCTTGAGATAAAAAATGATTAATGGACTACCATGAGGATCTGATTTGAGGATTAGAAGCTGAAGAAATGGGAGACTAAAGTTAGAGACTGAAGACATAAATTATTGAGACACATGATGCTTAAACTGCTTCTCTGTTAATTCTTCAACTGAAAGAGAGACATTGCTTTTTTGATTGGCTGAAAAAAGGCTGGAATAGTCCCTGGTTGCTGCTGCTATGCCAAGATCTATCTGGTTTGTTGCTCTTTAGTGTCATTACTAGGGAGAAAAGGGAGAATGTCTTTGGTTTGAGAGGGGGAAACCAAGAGAGAAAAAGCTTTTAGTCTATTTGATGGTCAAAGGTACTTGAATGTGGGAAGTTTGGAGCCTATTGGCAAAGAAGAATCATCTCCTTTTTGTAGAATTGAAGGGCTTGGAATTTTTCTAACTTAAAGTAACTTGTCATTAAAACAGTGTAGCACTTTCTCAGCACCTTGTTAAGAGTGTGAGCAAAAAGTGCTTGCTAACATTTCATTGGCTGAAGAGCATAAGAGGAGCAGCTTTACATAATTAGAGTATGTTGACAACCAGAATAGAAGTAGTTAGCAACAAAGTAGTTTCATGTGGTGCAGATTGCTGCTGAAGGGTCCATATACATTAAATTATAGTCCAGAGTTGTGTTTTGCTCCAGCCCCATAGATTTATGTACTCACATTTCTCCTTTCTTATGTTTCTACATGTATATGTCAATTTTCCTTCATGAACACTCTATGTTGGTGGCAGAATGTGACCTAGATTTATGGATGAACTGCAATTATTTCTTTTTACCTTCTATTAAGTAACTGTCCTGTTTGATTAATGAGTAAAAATCTAGCTTCAGATACTAGATGTGTGATGGAGGCAAATCATTAAACCTTGTTTGCCCCAGTTCCTCTCCTATAAAATGAGCTGGAGAAGGAAATGGCAAACCACTCTGGAATCTTTGCCATGAAAACCACAAATGGGGTCAGAAAGAGTTGGATAATTGAAACAACTGAACAAGAACAATATTTTGTTTTATTGCTCTTGATTTTGCCTTCTGTTCAATAAAACTATGATTATTTCTACTTTTCCCTGGAAATTTTTATGATTACTCTTGCTTTGATCTTCCAATGGGTAAATACTATGATTATTCCTACCTCTCCATTCTTGTTTTTTAAAAAGTTAATGGTTCTGGACATCATCATACATACTTGTAATCCCACGTATAGGGGAAATTGAGCCTGACATATCTCTTGAACTTATAAATTTTGAGCTTAAGACTGATTGGGTATGCACATTTACTTCAGTATCTCTATGGTGAGTCCTTCCTCCTAGGAGGACCATCAGGTTGCCTAAGGAGTGGTGAACTTATGTAAGTTAGGATAGAACAGGTGCAATGGTTTGATCAAGATGACATAGATAATACATAGAGAACACAGAATTCAAATTTTGGTTCTTTCTAAAATTCCAATACAATGTTTTAACTACTGTCTTGTGGTGTCTGTTACTTCTATCCCAGCATTCTTCTCCATCCCCACTTCACCCGAATATCCAAGGCTTGTTGGGAACTGGAAATGGACAAACTGCTCAGAAATATCAACTTGATAATACAACAGATGAAAGGTATAATAAAGCAGCAGTTTTATGCACACTTAAAATGAGGCTCATTTTATGTGACTTCTTCTTAGGGAATATATGATGGCTCCTACTGATTCCCTTTCCATTTTAGTCCAAATAATTAGAAGTCATATTGCACTTCATGCTTAGAAGTGGAATTTCTAAGGGATAGCACAGTCTCACATAAATAATTCCTTACAGAGACCAGTCTTAGAGATAAGAAACTTTAATTTATGGTAGGGGTTTAGAAAGGCATCAGTGTTCACACTGCACACGAAGGATGACATCTATAAAGATTTTAAAGCAAATATTTGTCCATGCTGGTTGCTGATGCCAGTGGTATAATATTCTATATCAGAAATCAAAGTGACCAAATTGCAACCAGTCATATAGACTAAAGCAAAGAATAGATGTTTATTTTTGTTTTTATTTTACCACTAGTTTTATGGATCATGGTTTTATGGTTTTATGGATTGAACTGTAGCAAATGATTACTATGTGCCAGGCATAGTAAAATCCCTCAGGGTTACGCTAGCTTCCTACTATTTTTGGTTTAATTCTTATTTGGGCAAACAGAAATCATCATTTGGTAAGAAATTAATGCACTTAATGGCAGGAACTTTCTTTTTGTTGCATTTCTTCTTGGAGGTGCCCTATATCCCAGTAGATTCTGTGAATTATACTCCTGGCTGGATCAAGGAATATACTGAGTTCATTGAGTGCAGGGACATTTTCAGGGAGTCAGACTCCAAACTCAGCACACACAAGCTTGTGATCATTATCAAAGATACAGTAGCCAATACTTGTGACTTGAAATGTGCATGAATAGAAGTGTGAGACTTGTGGCCCCTCATTTCATTTGCTAAATGCTTGTTCATTGCTAAAACACATTTGCATTAGTTAGAAACCCAGTACTTGATTAATCAACAGGTCAGAGGGAATTAGCTTGAATTAGGGAAGAAAGGTTCCTGTCTCACTAAAGAGAGTCCTAAGAAAGGTTAATGTCTCATTCTTTGATGTTAACTGCAGGATTAACTGTCAATTTGTTCATGGTGTGTCTTTTCTCTTAACCTCCTGTCATTTTTCCAACACTTTCTAGGAAAATTCTGAAAAGGTTTTAGGGAGTAAAGCTATAGAAAAGGGAGAAAGCCCCCAGTCTACCCCCATGGCTAAGCTGGGATAAGAATTGGGCACCCAGGTTCAGAGAGAAGAGACAGTGATGGGGAAGAACCAGGAGGTGGCACCAGTCCGCCAAGTCCTGGGGCTTAGTAATAGAAATAAAAGGATTAGAAAAATTTGAGCTAGAAGGGGTATGGAAGAGATTATCTGGCCCCAAACCTTCATTTTATACCAGTAGAGCTGAGATCCAGGGAAAAAAAGTGATTTACCCAAGGTCACGGAGTTCTCGTGTTCCAGAGGAGGCATGTGACCTGAGAGATCCTGGATCTTTTTGTTGGTTGGTTGTCCTTTGTACTGGAAGAAGACCAAAATGACCACACTAGGGTGATGTCTTTTGACTCGGGCACAAAACTGGATTTAAGTGAGGCAGAGTTGCACAAAGTCCAGGGACAAGGCAAAAGTCAAGATGACTTGTGATTCTGGATGTAGAGGACATTCCTAGCTTCTTTGATGTCTAACTTAGCTCAAAGCACTGAACAGTGTGCTCCAGCCATCTTCATGGCCCTTGGAACAAATTCTTCTCATCTGCCCCATCTGCTGGGGGAGGTCTTCACATGCCTAGGGCAGGCACTCCCCTAACTTATGCTTGAGGACTGTTGATTATCTTTAACCTAGTTCATTCAGTCTGCCTGTGGAGATGTTTTACTGGATGTGCCTGATGCATGTGATCTATTTCTTGGAGCTACAGGTGAGAGCTGTGTGGCAGGTGGACATCAAAGAAGGAAAGAAGCCTTGAAAAAGGCTAATGAAGGCCTCCTTCTAGAGGCACTAGACTCCCCAAACATCCTGTGCACCTCTCTATCTAATACACATGAGTTTTAGACTACATCCTGCCCAGGGACTATAATATGTAGTCCTTTGGCTATGGGTGAGCCAGGAGTGTCTTTCCGGGCTTCTGAAAAACTCTACCTGGAAAAGACTTCAGAGCAGGAGCCAGGGTCTGTACAAGCAGTGCTTTAAGGTCCTTAGGGGAGCCCAGGAGCAATACCTGGAACCTAAGGTTCCTGATCAGCTATATGAAAGAACTGGGTACAAGCAAAAACATCTGAACGATTATATCTGTCCAACAGTGTGTTGGTGTGCCTCAGGAGGAAAAAGATTCTCCATTACTGGAAGTCTCCAAGTTCAGACTGATAGCATAATATTTCTTAGGAATGTTATAGAGGAGATTCTTACTCAGGTACAGGTTTGACAGATAACATAAGAACAACAACAGCTGGCATTTATATAGCTCTTGGAGATTTGCAAAGCCTTTTACATGTATTATCTCATTTTATCCTCATAACCTATGGGGGGCAAGTGGTATTATTATCCCTTTTTACAGGTCAGGAAACTGAGACAGTGAGTTCAAGTGATGAATGCTGATCCCAGAGTCAGTAGATAATAGATCAAAATCAGTCTAGAACACTTAATAACTTCCTTTTGCTTCACTTTTCTTGCCTGTAAAGTGAGCCAATAAACATCTGGGGTAGGACTTGAACTTAGTTCTACTTTATCCTCTGCACTCTTTAGCTATCTTTACGCCATCTTTCTGCTCTGAGATGTTCCATCATGGTCCCTTCTAGCTCTGAGATACTGTAATTCTGCAAATATAGGGAGAACTGGAGACAGAGCTGCAAGGAATGATGGAAGGCTCCCCAGGAAGCAGCAGCACTGTAAAGTGTAAAGAACATTGGTTTTAAAGTCAGAGAATGTGAGCTCATATCCTTTTGCTGCCACCTGATATTTCAATGACTTTGAGCAAATGACTTCAACTCACTAGGCTTCACTGAAGCTTCCCAGGGTGTTGGACTAGCGGACTTCTGATGTCTTTTTTCACTTTCAATCTATGATCCTTCAAAAGAGAGAGGATGATTGAAAGGGCAAACTCCAGGAGGGGATGGGATCAAAGGCACTAAGTAGAGGGGTTGGCCATGGCAAGGAGCAGCACCTTTTTCTGAGAGATTAGAATAATAGAGGGGAAAATAGGGGATCTTACAGTAGGGCTTTGGGGTATAGAACAGGGGAAAAGGGGGAACCAGCTGTGGATGACTTCAATTTTTTTAGTAAAGTAGGAAGTGAGAGGAAAGGAATAGCACTATAGGAAATTTGAGGGCTATTTGAGTTCCATCCATGATTTAAGGTTCATGGGGGGAAAGTGTATCAGGAGTTAGGAGATCTGAAATTTATTCCTGCCTTTTACACTAGTGAATCATATGATCCTGGGAAAGTCATTTCCACTTTGTGTCTTCCATTTCTTTATATGTAAAATGGAGTGGCAGAGGGAGACTTCAATTCAGTAATCTTTACAATCATCTCCAACTGTATTTCTGCAGATATGTAACAGATATGCATGAATTTTTCTGTTGTGCCACAATATGACTCCCGTCTGTTTTTCTAGTCTGGTCTTCATATAACCTAGTCTTCATTATAAAGCATCATATGCTTTATTCTAGTCGAATTGGTATGTGAGCTTCTCCCTGTGCATGAAATTCCATCTCCGGTCTCTATGATTTTGTACAAGTTGTCCATTTTGCCCTCAAAACTCCCTCTTCACTTCTTTGAATCTCTAAGTCAGGAGCTACTTTCTCCAGATGGTCAATTCTGTTTGCCTTCAGTTATTCACATATTCTCTTTGGAAATTCATTTTGGATATATTTTGTGTTTATATTCTTGTGTACATGTTGAGGAGACTATAGGTTCATTGAGGGTAAAGACTGTTCCATTTTTGTTTTGCATCCTTAGCATCCAGCATAGGGTCTGGTACAAGGTAAATAGGGATAAAGGGAGGAACAGGAACTGGATCTATGATTTCATCACCATATTGCTTATAGTAGGCATCTAATATTTGCTTAGGCAGCTAGGTGACACAATGGATAGAAAACCAGGCCTATGGTCAGAAACACTGAGTTCAAATCTGACCCCAGATTCTTGCCAGCTATGTGACTCTGATTGAGTCATTTAACCCTGTTTCCTCATTAGCAAAATGAGCTCAAGAAGGAAATGATTTCCTTCTCTGATATTTTTGCCAAGAAAACTCAAAATGAGTTGACAAAAATTCCAACCTTATTGAAATGACTGAACAAGACAAAAAGCAAATATTTCATGAGTTAAATTAAACTAAACTCAGTTGAATGAAATGCTGTCCCCTTCTTGAAGTCTTTCCTGTTCCCTGCTGAATGCTAGCTACCTCCCTTGAGCTAACACATCTCTTTTCTTTTTTTGTTGTTGTTGCATTTTTATATTATTCTTTGCTTTTTTTTGGTATGGCAATAATAGCAACTAACATTTAATTAGTTATTTAATATTTACTAAGTGTTATATAATAATCACTAAGTGGTGCAGTAGATACAACTCTAGACCTAATGTCAGGAAGAACTGAGTTCACATCCAGCCTTAGATGCTAGCTTTGTAAGCCTGGAGAAGTCACTTAACCTCTATCTATCTCAGTTTTGTCAGCTATAAAATAGGGATATTAATTTTACCTACTTTCTAGGAATGTTTTATTTTTATTTTTCCCATTTACATGTAATAACAAATTTCCACATATGTTTTTTGAAATTAGATAATCAAATTTGTCTCTCTCCCTCCCTTTTGTTTCCCTCTCCTAGAGCTGGAAAGGGATTCAATCTGGGATCTACATGTATTATCATGCAAAACAGATTTCCATATTATTCATTTTTATAAGCAAATAGTCATATATAAAACCAAAACCCAAAACATAAATCTAAACAAATTAGTGAAAAATAGCATGCTTTGATCTGCATTCTGACTCCAATAGTTCTGTCTCTGGAAGTGGATAGTATTCTTTGTCATAAGTCCCTCAGAATTGTTCTGGATCTATTGCCAATAATAGCTAAGTCTACTACACATTTGATCATTCCACAATATTGTTGTTACTGTGTATAATGTTCTCCTGGTTCTGCTTATTTCACTCTATATCAGTTCATGGAAGTTCTCCCAGTTCATACAGAAATCCTCCAGAGCATCATTCCTTACAGCACAATAGTATTCCATCACCATTGTATGCCACAATTTGTTCAGCCATTCTCCAATTGATGGACATTCCCTCAATTTCCAATTTTTTGCCACCACAAAGAGAGTTATTAATAATATTTTTGTACAAGTGGGTCCTTCCCCTCTCCCCTAATTTTTAAATCTCTTTGAGATACAGATCTATTAGTGTGGTATTATCTAAGAATGTTTTGAGGATCAAATGAGGCAATTTTTGTAAAGTACTTTGCAAACCTTAAAAGTTCTTTCTAAGATGATGAGGATGACGATAACAGAGAATAACCTCATTTGTTCCTTTCAAACAACTGTGAGACATAGATAATGCTTATATTATCTTATTTTATAGAAAAAGAAACAGAGTTAAAATGCTTAAATGACTTCCTCAGGGTCATAGACATTTACAGGATAGAAATAAAAAGAGGGTTGATAGAAGGTAAGGTAAATTTGAAGAGGTGGTGGTTAGAAGCAAAACACTTGTAATGAAGGACAAAATGAAAGGAGAGAGAAAGAGAACAAACAGAGGAAAACAGGATAGAGGGGAATGCGTAGTTAATACTTGTAACTATAAATGTGAATTGGATAAACTCACGCACAAAGCACAAGCAGGCAGCAGAGTGGATTAAAAACTGGAATGCTCTATGTTGTCTAAAAGAAACATATTTGAAGCAAGGAAACACATAGTATAAAGATAAAAGGCTAGAGGAGAATTTATTATGCTTAAACTGAAGTTCAGGAGTAGCAATCATGGTCTCAGACAATGCTTAAGCAAAAAACTGATCTAATTAAAAGAGTTAAGGAAGGAAATTCCATCTTAATAAAAAGTACTATAGACAGTGAAGGAATACTAATACTAAATACCTATGAAATGGTAGAGCATCCAGTTTTTTTTAAAGGAGATGCTAAATAAGGAAACAGTAAAACTGTATTAGTGGGAAAGCTCAATTTTCCTCTCTCAGAACTAGGTAAATCTAACTAAAAATACAAGAAAGAACTCAAGAAGATTAGAGAAGTTAGATATGTAGATTTCTGATAAAAACTGAAGAGAATAGAAAAATATACCTTCTTCTCAGTAGTACATGGCACATGTCCCAAAATTGACCATGTATTAAGACACAAAACCTCATAACTAAATCTAGAAAAAATAGAAATAATAACTCATTCTTTTCCAGATAATAATGCAATATATATTACAATCATGAGTTATGGAAAGACAAGTTAAAATTTATTGGAAATTAAATAATCTAATTCTAAGGAATAAATCATAGAAACAATCAATAATGTAATTAAAGACAATGACAACAATGAGACAATATATCAGAAGTTATTAGATGCAGCCAAAACATTACTTAGGGGAAATTTTATATTTTCAAACATTTTTATGTTAAAAAATAGCAAAAAAATCAATGAATTAAAAATTCCCAATTAGACACCAAAATAGGAACTCTAAAAATCAAATCAAAGGAAAAATTAATAAAATTGAAGGTAAGAACAATTCTTGAACTAACAAATAAGATAAGAGATTGGTTTAAAAAAAACAACCAAAAAAACCAAAAACAAACAGACCAAGGTTTAATATGATTAAAAAAAGAAAACTAAATTGCCAATATAAAAAATGAAATGGGGAAATTTTACAACCAATGAAGAGAAAATTAAAGCAAACATCAGGATCTATTTTGACCAATTTTATGCCAATAAAACTGACAATGTAGGTGAAATGGATGAATACTTATCAAAATATGATTTTGCAGATTAACTGAAGAGGAAATGGAATATTTAAATAATCTCATTTTAGAAAAAGAAATTAAACAAGTCATCAATGAGCTCCCTAAGAAAAAAATTCCTTGGTTAGCTAGATTCACAAGTGAATTCTTTCATATATCTTTAAAATAGTTAATTACAATACTATATAAACTATTTGGAACTCTAGGCAGAGTCTTACTAGATTCCTTTCATGACACAAATGAGATGCTGATACCTAGACTAGGAGGAGAAAAAACAGTGAAAGAAAACTATAGACTAATATCCCCAATGAAAATTGATGTAATAATTTGAAATAAAAAAATTAGCAAGGAGATTATAGCAACATATCATAAGGATTAGTCACTCTGACTAGGTGGAATTTATACCATGAGTTACAGAGCAGATTCAATATTAGGAAAACTATTAGCATATTTGACTGTATCAATAACAAAATCAACAGAAAGATGCAGAAAAAAAAGCATTTGACAAAAATACAATAGCCATTCCTATTAAAAATACTAGATAGCATAGAAATATATGGAGCTATCCTTAAAATGGTAAGTAGTGTCTATCTAAAACCACCAGCAAGCATTATCTGTAATGGGATAAGCTAGAAGCCTCAAGAAGATTAGGGGTAAAACGAAGATGTCAATTATCACCACCATTATTCAAAATTTTACTCGAAATATTGGTTATAGTAGTAAGAGAAGAAAAATGGATTGAAAGAATTGGAATAAGCAATGATAAAACTAAAATATTATTCTGTGCAGATGATATGATGGTATAGTTAAAGAATCCTAGAGAATCAACTAAAAAACTAATTGAAATAATGGACAACTTTAGCAAACTTGCAGTTCATAAAGTAAACCCACATAAATTATCACCTCCATATATTATCTGTAAGGTCCAGCAGTAAAAGAAAGAGAATTCTATTTAAAATAACTCTGGACAATGTAACCTGGGAATCTGCTTATCTAGACAAAGGACCTAGGAACAAATGAATACAACTACAAAATACTTTTCACACAAATAAGTTCAGATCTAAACAATTGGAAACATGTTAATTGCTCACAGGTAGTCTGAGTCAATATAATAAAATGGCAATTCTACTTAAATTAATTCATTTTCTCATTGCCATTCCAATTGAAGTATCAAAAATTATTTTATAGAACCAGAAAAAATAATAGCAAAATTCATGTGGAAGAACAAAAAGTCAAGAATATAAAATAAATTAATTAATATTAAAGTGGAAAGGAAGGTAGCCTACCAATCATATCTTAAAGTATTAAGTATTAATTATCAAAACAATCTGATACTGGCTAAGAAATAGAATAGTGGATCAATGGAATAAATTAGATAATTAATACACAGTGGCAAATGATCATAGTAACCTTGTGTTTGATATACCCAAGCATTCTAGCTTTGGGGGTAAGAACCCACTATTTAACTAAGATTCAGAAATCTGGCAAACAGTATAGCAGAAACTAGACACAGTCCAATACCTCAAGTGCCAAGGTCAAGGTCAAACTGGGCACATGATTTACATATAAAGGGTGATACCATAAGTAAATTAAGGGAGCATGGATTAGTTTATCTGTCATATCTATGGATAAGGGAAGAATTTATTACCAAATAAGAGATAAAGCATTACGAGATATAAATGGATAATTTTGATTATATTAAATTAAAAAGATTTTGAGCAAATAAAACCAATTCCACCAAGATTAGAAGGAGAGCAGAAAGCTGGAAAAAAAGTTTTAAGAAGTTTAGCTGATAATGGTCTCATTTCTCAAATATACAGACAACTGAGTCAATTTTATAAGAATAGAAATAACTCCCCAATTGATAAATAGTGAAAGCATATGAATAGACAATTTTCAGAAGAAGAAATCAAAATTATCTATAGTTATATGGAAAACTCTTAAAAATCACTGGTTAGAGAAATGTAAATTAAAATAAATCTTGAGGTGCCACCTCACATTTTCCAGATTGGCTACCATGACAGAAAAGGAAAAATGAAAATTTAGAGGGGATGTGGGAAAATTGACACAATGATGCTCTGTTAGGGGAGTTGTAAACTGATCCAACCATTCTGGAGAGAAGTTTGGAACTATGACCAAAAGTCTATAAAACTGAAACTATTTGATCCAACAATACCACTATTAGGTCTATATCCCAAAGAGACAAAAAAAAAAAAGGTGGTGTGTGTGTGTGTGTGTGTGTGTGTGTGTGTGTGTGTGTGTGTGTGTGTGAAGAACCTATTTGTACAAAAATACTTATAGGGGCTCTTTCTGTTATGTCCAAGAGTTGGAAATTGAGAGGATGTCCATGAATTGAGGAGTGAATGACTAAAGTTGTAGTATTTGATAATAGAAATGGTGAGCAAGAATATTTTGGAAAAACCTGGAAACACTTACATGGCCTGATGTAAAAGTAAAGTGAACAGAACCAGGAGAACATTGTATACAGTAACAACATTGTACAATGATCAACTATGAATGGCTTATCTATTTTCAGCCAAGACAATTCCAAAGTACTTAAGATGACAAATACTATCCACTTACAAGGAAAGAACTGATAGGCTTTGAAGGCAGATGAAACATACTATTTCATTTTTCATGTGCTTTCTTATTTATTTTGTGTCTTCTTCTCCAACATGACCAATATTAAAACACCTTACTGCATGATCACACATATATAACCTAGATCAAATTGCTTAACATCTTGGGGAAGGAGGAGGTGAAGGAGGGAATGAGACAATTTAGAACTCAAAATTTTGGAAAATGAATGTTAAAAATTATTATTGCATGTAATTGGGAAAGAAAACAAAATGTTATATTAAGAAAAATACTGGAGCGGTTTGCCATTTCCTTTCCCAACTCAGTTTTACAGATGCAGAAACTCAAACGAACATGGTTAAGTGACTTGAACAGAGTCATGCAATGACTATGTGTCTGAGGCCGATTTGAACTCAGGAAGATGAATCTTAATGACTCTAGACTCAGCACTCTACTGAGACACTTAGCTGCCTGGCACAAAGTAAGTAGATGCTACATAAAAATAATACTCTATTACATAATGCATTTATTATAAATAATAAATAAATATTGACTTGACTTGTCCCAGGCACATGTGTTTGAGGTCCATTTGAGAAAGGATGGAGGATGTTCTCACAACAGTTGTAGATCTGAAAGGAAACATCCAGACTATTTGGTCCAAATCTTTCATTTCATAGACAAGAAAACCAAATTCTAGAGAAATGAAGTGATTTGTTGAAGATTATATACTGATAGTGTGTGGAGCAAGGGTTCATATCAAGATTCAGTGAATCTAAGTACACAAGCTCTCACAGACCAGGGATGTACAGAAGTATCACACTATCACCTCAAATTCTAGCACAATTCCTTGTAATGGAATTTAGCTCTCAAATATTTCATTAAAGTAAGCTCGACAAGCTCATAAAACAAAGAAGGCAGAATAGGAAAGTGACCTCTTTTTCTTCCTTAGAGATTAGCACAGTCCAATTTAATCTAAAATTGACATGGAGGAAAATGTGGACATAGAAAACCTTGTTTTCTATGAGAGAGAGAGAAAGAGAGAGAGAGAGAGAGAGAGTAGGAGGGTGGGGCAGATTGAGGTCACTGATTATATAAATGTCCAGTTTCTTGGAATTTTAATCTGGATTCTAATTTGTCAAAACCAGACTCTGAAAGAGAGACTATCAGAACTTTACTATATAAAGAAAACTCCTCTTCCTGAAAAGAAAACTGATCTCAAAGCCATCAAAAGTGCACAATGTTTGATGAATTATTCTCTGTTCTGGGTTGTTTAATATGCTAATGATTATTTTGAAGGGAAGATAAAGAAGAGAGGATTGAGTCAGAGCAATTTAGTCTCTTCAGTTTCCTGTGGATAAGCTCAGAAGGTGTCTAGAGAGTCTCATGTCCTATAGTTTTCCCTTAGGACCAGCCCTAAATCCTATGCTTCTTCTTCCAGGATGAGAGGACAAGGAGTGATGTCCTCCTTCTAATTCTGTTGAATTCCATCTTACCTGGAAAAACCTGAGGCAGAAATATGAGGACCAGGAACATGATGTACAAGATCCTCATGACTGGGATATCAGTGGAAAAGAAGTCTGGGAAACAATGGGACCCAAGCTTCTTAGATGAGGGAGGCAGACAAAGCCCAACTGCTTTTTTCTTTTATATTTTTTGTAGGGTCTTGAAACAGCGTGAAGCATAAGTAATGGCGAGAAGGCAGTTTTACATGCTCCATTGAATAGTGTGTGGTCTATAGTTTCAGAGAGGACCTGAAAAGGTCTGAGGAAGGCAGAGAAAGTACTCAATTATCCCATTCCTGTGCCTGAATGCCCTCCTCCTTCTATTGCTCTATCTAATGCTCATTCTCCAAAGTCCCACATAAATTGTTCCCTCTTGGTGAGAAAATATTTCCAATATGAACAACTAGCAGTTCTCTTCACCTCCTCTGGAATCCCATAACCCTTACTAGTCCAGAGAGACATAGAATCATAGATTCAAATAGGAAAAGAGGCTCAGAGACAATCTAGTACAATCTCCTCATTTAGAGATGAAGTTTAGATAATTTGCCCAGATTTGCACAGGGAGTTATAGAGGTTCTATTATTAGAAACCAGGTTTAAACCTCTGCCTTGAAATCTATTTTTCTCTCCACTGGACAACATTACCTTTCCAATCAGTCCCTCAATGAGTGAGTTATCTTTTCATGAGCATGTAATATTTTGGAGAACAAGGATTGCATCTTTATTTTACCCTTTAATACCTATTCTCTGGCTAGAAGGCTCATTGCCTCCCCAGCCCTGTAGGAATAAAAACAAAATGAAACAACCATTGTTTTGAAAGAGCTTACAGTTTGTAGGGATGCCATGAATAACTAGATAAGTAAATGTAACATCTATGAAAAATAAATATAATAATTTCCAGAGTTGAGAAGAGCACAGACAATGGGGAAGAGGGTAGGATGAGAAGAGACCTTGGGTAAGAGCCAGAACAGGAGCTGACCCTTGAAGGAATCTAGGGATTCCAAGAGACAGGTGAGGAGGGAGGGCATCTGAGACATGGGAAGACTGGAAAACGTTTGTGAAAATATGGAAGCAAGAGTAGGACTGTTGTGTATGGGCATCAACAAGGAGGCCAATTTGCCTGGAAAATAGTGTCTATTAAGATGAGTATTGTATAATCAATATGGAAGGATCTATAGAAGGCAGACTGTGAAGGACTTTAAATACTGAACAGAGAGGTTTATATTTTATCCTAGAGATGATAGGGAGCCACAGAAGCTTCTTGAATAGATAAGTGCTATAGTCAGAGCTGTAATTTTGGAATGTCAATTTGACAACCATATTGAGGATGGATGGAATTGGGTAGAAGTTTAAGCAAGGAAATAAATTAGGAAACTATTTCAATAGTCCAGGAGAAGGGAGATGAGGGTCTAACCCAAAGTGATCATTGTGGGAATGGAGAGGAGACATATTTGAAAGATAATGGAGTTTGAGTCAAAAAAATTGGCAACTGATTAGATATCACTGGGTGAAAGAAAAGGAAGAATGGAGTATGACTCCAAGATGACAAAGCTGGATGACTAGAAGAATGATACAATCCTCAAAAAGAAGCAGAGAAGTTAGGAAGATAGATCTCTTAAAGGGAAAAGTCAGTAAACACCAAAGTGGGAACTTGAGATGTATGGATAATCTAAGTGAAGATTTCCAGCAGGCAATTGTGATCAGGGACAGCAGTGTGTGTGTGTGTGTGTGTGTGTGTGTGTGTGTGTGTGTGTGTGTGTGTGTGTGTGTAGCTAGAAGGGAAGTCAGAGGTGATTAGCCCAGCTTTCTCATTTTAGAGATGGACAAACTAAGGAGCAGAGAGGTAGAATGACACGTCCATGGGAATATTGGTAGGAATGACTGAGGTGGGATTTAAAAGGAGATCTTTCTGCCTCCAAGTGCAGCATTAACCACCAAGGTGTGTTTTCTCTTAATGATCATTGAATCCACGGGAGCTAATGAAAGCACCTGTAATCATCATTGGCATTTATACACAACTTAAAGGTTCACAAAGTACTTTACATAGATTATTTCATCTGATCCCTATAGTAGCCCTTTGGCTATTATATAATGAGAAAAATACTTTGTATATTACTGTCCCCATTTTACAGATAAGAAAACTGATGTTAGTCAGAGTGGTAGTTCTAGAGAGTCTGGAAAGTTAATGAATATTTAAGGAGGTAAGAGGAGATGTTGACATCCATTTTGTTGTTTAGTTATTTCTCTTTCTGACCCCATTTGGGGTTTTCTTGGTAGATACTGGAGTGGTTTGCCATTTTCTTCTCCAGCTCATTTTACAGATGAGAAAACTGAGGCAAACAGGGTTAAATGACTTGCCTGGAGTCACATAGCTATTACATTTCTAAGGCCAAATTTGAACTCAGGTCATCCTTACTCCAGGCCAGGCATTCTATCCATTGACATCCAATTGGCTTTTAGCACTGGGAATGATGATCAGACTGAAATAGAATATCTGAAGACCTGTCCTTATTTATAAGCCTCAAGAGGCCCACCCTACATTTCCTTCCATGTTTCAAAGGATGTCTAAGAGGAAAGGGGAATAAACAAGTATTAAGAGCCTATGCAAGGGGCTATTATTATCCTCATTTTAGAGTTGAGGAAACTAAAAAAAGACTAAAATGTCTTGCCTACAGTCATTCAGGTAGTAGATGTTTGGGGATGGATTTGAACTTAAATCTTTCTGATTCTGGGTCCAGCCCTCTATCTGTGGAGCCACTAACTTTCTTGTCATTTTCAGAGGATCCTTTTCAATCTTCTATAGAACCTTCAGAAACTCTAATTTGGATAACTGAGAACTCAAGGGCTAAGCAGAGAAAGAAAAAAGGACAGGGTCTTCTATGGAACAGAAGATTTCATCCACCAATTCAATGTATTCCCCTAGACAAATCATGCTATTTCTCTTGTTTAGTCTTCTCATCTGCAAAATGAGGAGGTTTTTGGATAGACAAATCCAGTGAGGCACTGTTGTGGTGGCTGAAAGGTGGTCTTGTCATTCTGGAAAGCAATTGGGAATAATTATGACTAAAATGTCTCTATAATTTGACCCAGAGATCACACTGATAAGTAAAGACACCAATGTGCTTAAAGAGAGAAAGGTCCAGTAGACAGCAAGACATTTGTAGCCCTTCTCATAGTAGCAAAGAAATGGAAACAAGATAGATGTCTGTTAAGTTGGAGAAAGGCTAAAGAAACAGGAGTATGTAAAAGCAATGGAATTTTACTGTGCACGAAGTACAATACAAGAAGTATGGAAAGATTTGTTTATTTTTTGTTTTGTTTTGTTTTTCAGGTCAGAGTAGCAATGGTGTGAGTAGAAAAGAGAGGATAAATGGAGAACTGACAAGGGTTAAAAACCAAGTGAATAAGATGGTTGGGGGGAATAGGAAGGCATGCCCCCAAATTTATGAGCCTAGACAACTGGAAGAAAGTAGTGACCTTAACAGCAATCTAATGTGATAAACTAATCCCCACCTGTTGGTGAAACAAAAAATAAAGGTGAATTTAACAGGTTCCTTTAGTCTTTTAACCCAACAGATTATAACAGATACAGGAAACCTCAGTGAACTGTGGCATACCCATAGAGGAGGATTTTTCAAACTGTGATGTTAATGAAATCAATGAAATTGAAGTCAGAGGAGTTAAATTATATTGTTACAAAGATCCCCCCCTCAATTTGTTACTTCCCTTCTAATTTTGGTTGCATTGTTTTTGTTTGTACAAAACCTTTTTAATTTAATGTAATCAAAATTATTTATTTTATATTTTGTAATATTTTCTAACTCTTGCTTGGTCTCAAAATCTTTCCTTTTCCATAGAGTTGACAGGTATACTATCCCATGTTCACCTAATTTACTTATAGTTTCCTTCTTCATATTTAAGTCATTCACCCATTTTGAATTTATCTTGGTGTAGGGTGTGAGATGTTGATCTAAGCCTAATCTCTCCCATACTATTTTCCAATTTTCCCAGCAGTTTTTGTCAAACAGTGGGTTTTTGTCCCAAAAGTTGGGTTCTTTGGGTTTATCCTACACTGTCTTGCTGAAATTATTTACACCAGGTGTATTCCACTGATCTTCCCTTCTGTCTCTTAACCAGTACTATATTGTTTAGATGACCACTCCTTTATAGTTCAGTTTAAGATCTGGTACTGATAGACCTCCCCCTCCACATTTTTTCATTATTTCCCTTGATATTCTTGATCTTTTGTTCTTTCAAATGAACTTTGTTATAGTTTAGAGGAGCTGAATTTTAGTTCCAACTCTAAAAGTATTTATTCTGTTTAGAATTGTTCTCTTTGGTCCCCACAGAGGAAGAATGTGCTCTTAGGCTAGTTACTTTCCTTCTATGTGCCTCAGTTTCCTCACTTATAACATGAGGAGAGGGAGAATATTGAAAGTATCCAAACCAATTGTTAACAGTTTGAAAAAGATTGGACTGAGAAACACTGATAAAACTGACTTTCTGAATTCTCAAGATTCAGAATTGGATCCTGAAGTGCCCCATGGACTCTAGAAAACTGCCCTAAACTTCATGTTCCCACCATCACTTCAATCTCACTTTACCTAGTGATATGAGGTCCACAAAGTGGAGGAGAACAGGAAAAAAAGAGTGTGATTCTTGTAGAAGAAGGAGTCAGTAAAAAGAACACACAGCTGGGAAATAGAGGCTGCAGATCTGTGCTAGGAAGGCATTCAGACCACTTTTGGTCTGGGGGCTCCCAATTCTCTAAGGGATATGTTTTCTTTGAATAGCCAAGCTCAATGATCTGTAAGTTCTTCCAGAAACCACTAGCTTCCAAAGTAAGTAACTGATTAAACTACTCAGTGAAAGAGTAGCATTTCCCTAGATCAGAGTGTCCTCACTCAAAGTCCTGTCTATAATCAGGAATTTTTGCACCTGGGATTAATACTACATATTGTGCCAGAATAAGCAACTTGAAGGATGCCCTATGGTGGGGGAAAAAGGAGGAAGGACAGAGACCCTAGAAACTGAGAGTGAAACCTCTGCTAGAAAGCTTGGCATCTGGGAATAGGAGATGATGGAGGGACAGTATGATAGAAGAAATCACTCTATCTTATCATCTAGTGCAGTGGAATAGACAGAGTTGGACCTGGTGCCAGGAAGATATGGGGTCAAATCTGACCTCAGACATTGAATGACTCTGGGGCAAATCACTTCACCTCTATCTGCTTCAATTTCTTCACTTGTAAAATGGGGATAACAGTAGAATCACCTTCTCAGGACCGTTATACAGATACAATGAGATAATATTTGTAAAGCAACTTACTAACCTGAAAGCATAGAAACACTATTATCATCATTATTACATTTCTATTTTAGCTCTTTTTGTTGATGAAGACATTTTTCTTTGTCTTTTTTTTATTTTACTACTTCTACATTTGCATATCCAAATAGCTATTAATTATAAAATCGTGGCTGTCCATGGCTAAAAAAGACTTCTGTGAAGTGCAGTTTGCCCATCCTATTTGTGTGGAGGCTGGTTTTGGGATTCCTATGGATTCCAGCAAATTTCAAACTATATTTGGTCACCCAGAATTGATTATTTTTGTAAGGACTGAATCACTTAGTAATTTTGATATTCATTGGGTTTTAACTTTGTTTTCCCCAGTGGAGAAGGTGTGGGTGGTAGACAGATGCTGGGAGCCATCAAATCCACACTGTTTGACACAGTCACAAGTGGAAACCAGGTGCTACAAAGCAGCCCCCAGGAAGGATGGAAATATCCACTTAGACCCCTCTGTGTGACTTCTCTCTCACTAACATCCCCTATTATTGGAATTGTTATGATTACTTTTCTCTCACCAGCCCCAGGAGAACATAGGTGAAAGCAAAATTCTTGCGGGGTTAAAATAGATGTCCTACTCTACCTCCTCCCCCTGAATATTGCCAAAAGATTCTACTTATAAAATTAAAACTAAGGATTCCTATGTATCCATTTAGATAAAGAATCATAGATGGGATCCCCCCCCTTTCTCTATGTATGAAATCCCTAATAAAACTGTATCTAGATTCTTCACCCCCATAGAAGCCAGGCCACGACAAGCTTCCCTGACTTGGAATATTAATTGGCTTTCATGCAGAGGCTGGTATGCTCCACCTCACTGACTTGTTTTTCTAACTGTAATCAAGGTAAAATATCTTAGAAATGTTAGTGAAACATTAGAAAATGAAAGCCTGATATTGGAAATATACTTAAAACTGGGTTATGTTGATTAATATAGATGAAAACAGTGTTGTGTGTTGATTATATCCTTAGAAAATTTGATTGATTGTGTATTTGATTGAAGTAACAAATAATCACTCTTGGCTTAACTATGTGTCTGAGCACCTCATGGGTTAATGAGGAGTTGACCTCTGGCCATGCTGCCTGTGATGAGAAAAACATTTATCTTCTGTAAAAGCTTTGTGTTTGTTGTTAGGATCTAGAGAAACAAAGTATGTAGGATAATCATAGAATGTTAATTAAACAATTTGTTAAAAGTTAATGTATGGCTTACTCCATTACCTATAAGGAAGCATGCATGTTGAAAAATGAAATTGTGTGCCAAGAACATATATAATCACTAGGGTATAAAAATAAAGTCAAGCCAGCCAAAGGTGGAGCAGTTTCTTGTGATGCCTGACTGCAGGTGAAAACTGCTTTAAAAATTTAAAAAATATTAACTAAGCAAAGTCATCCCAAGGACATTTAAGAATGAAAGTGGGAAGAGAATAACCAACAAAAGAAAATTGAAAAAGATTTGTAAAAAATGATTATAAAAATTATTTTCTAACAAACTCTTTTCTCCATCAAGGACAGTGGAAAACCACAACTGGACCCAAACATCATGGGTAGAAATGACACTAAAGAATATAGAGAAGGTATAAAATTGGTCCAAAGGTATATAGAGGACTTCTATACCAGAGGTGACACAGTTAGGAGGGTATTGAGTCCTCTTCTGATGGAAGAGAAGATGCTCAAGGGCTGAAAAAAACTATCCAAACAAATCTCAGCTTTTTACAATTGAAGCAAGGTAACCAAAGGAATACCAATAGCTACCAACCTATCAACCTCCTATCCTATTGATATAAAATATAGTTAAGTACAGGCCTTATGGAGCAGGTAACATTTGAGTAAGAGTACTCTCTATAGGGCATAGCTCCTGTAAAATTATGCAGATGGAGGATTTTCTGAGCTATAGAATGTGTGAAGGGAAGTAATCTATGATAATTCTGGAAAGGCTGGTTCCTAGATATTACATAGCCTGTGCTTTCATGTAGCTCACAATCTAGTAGTGGGTAACTAACACAGATAGCTATAATACTCAACATTGTATGATAAGTTAATTGGGGTGGGAGAGCAGGTAGGTGGCATAACGGATAAGGCACCAGGTCTGGAGGTGGGAGGACCTAGATCCAAATCTGGTCTCAGACATTTCCTAGCTTTGCGACCTTGGACAAGTCACTTAACTTCAACTGTTTAACTCTTATCACACTTCTACCTTAGAACCAACACTTATTATTGATCTAAGACAGAAAGTAAGGATTTAAAAAAATATATGAATGAGTCAATGAGTAAAAATTAAAGGAGAGGTGAAACAGATAAAGTTATTGACCAGCTCTTATTCCACATTCCTCCCTTTCTTACGCATACTTGCAAGTAAAAAAGAAATCATAGCCTTCTGTGCTATCCTCTGTCCAGCTCCCTTTAAGTCCCAGGTTAAGAATCCCATAGAGGTTGTGATGGATACAATTATTTTTATAAATTTAGAAAGCTTGAGACAAAGGAAGAGATGGAAAACTGGTCACATGATTGCTAACCCTACATTTTCTATCCAACCCTTTAACCTCACCCACTTAAAAAAAACCCAAACAGATAGAAGAAAGTTGTTTAAAGTTGGCAGAAAATATTGCTAGTCTTGAGGTAGAAAAGTATCATTACTGTCAACAAGCCTAGGATCTTTTGTGCCTTTGCCTGCAATTGGTTCTATTTCCCCTGGCCTAGAGTCAGTGGCCAGTTGAGAAAGTCATTCCTCCAGAGGAAAGTAATTTCTCATTCTATACCATGATCAAGGGGCAAAGCTATTTGACCAGTAAGGTTTTTTTCTAGGCATAAAGGAACTTGAATCCTTATAGGAACTCATAGAATGTTAAAAATCAGTTTCAAGGCTTCCATAGGTGCTCATATCTTTATTCTGTTTGACAAAGATCCATTGATGAAGGAATGTTTGCCTTTTGGGTCATTTATAAGAGGAATAGTTATTTCTTCTTTACCAAGGTTTTTACCAAGACTTATGTGAGAGCTGACTGTTCTTTCTTTGCCATGGGTAAGGTGAGTATGATAAGCAGGTGATCCTTAATGTCTTCTCATGCTTCTTGAGTCTCCTGGATCTATACTCCATGGACTCATTTTGAAGGCAAACATAAGTCCTAAAGAACTGGCCATGAGTACTAATTCATGGTTGATATATTAGCACATCCCCCCAGGCATTGAACTGCCTGAAGCAGATAGAGGGCAAGGCTATTTGAATCTTATATCCAAAGGGGAAGACCTTTCTATGAAACCCAGTAATGGCATTTCCAAAAAATGTGGCCAGGTGCAGCCCCATGTGAGTCTTATCTCTGTTAACCTTTAGTCCTACTCCTCTCTAAGTCTCCAGGAGTCAGTGGGCATGCACCTTATCACCTGTCCCTGTCTTATCTTAAATTAATAATTTATCCAGGTGCCATATATTTGGTATCAACATCTTTTCAGAGATGTGTTTGAGGATTATCTGAAAAATTGAGCTATTGTATAAGCTCTATGCTAAGTATAATGAGAATTCATCACTTTTTTTTGGATATTTTAAAATATTTTATTTTTTCCAATTACATGCAAAACAATGTAAATTTTCTAAAAACCCTTACCTTCCATCTAAGAATCAATACTATACATTGGTTCCAGGGCAGAAGAATGGTAAGGCAAGGCAGTGGGGGTTAAATCTATGACTCTAGGCCAGAGTCATACTTCTAAGAAGTGTCTGAGGCCAGATGATTTGAATCCTGAATCTCTTTCTCTATATCTGGATCTCCGAGTTCCAAATTTCTTCCCTTTCTTATTCTCCTCCCATGTCATTGAGAGGGCAAGTAATTTGCTATTGATTATTCATGTGTAGTCATGCAAAACATAGTTTCATTAGTGATGTGAAAGAAAATACAAAAAATCCCCTAAAGAAAAATAAAGTTAAAAAAAAGTGTGCTTCAATCTGTATTTAGACTTTATCAGTTCTTTCTCTGGAGGTGGTGGATAGAATTTTTCATCAGAAGTCCTTTGGAATTATCCTAGATCCATTGTATTATTTAGAATAGCTGCTATTCACTGCTGATCATCATATATTGCTCTTTTGGTGTATAGTATTTTCCTGGTTCTGCTGGTTCTGAATACAAATTCACTTTGTATTAGTTCATGTAAGTCTTTCAAGGTTTTTCTGAAGTTATCCTGCTCATCGTTTCTTATAGCACAATAATATTCTCTTACTATCTTATACAAGACTTGTTCAGCTAGTCCCCAATTGGTGGGCATCAATTCAATGTCCAATTCTCTGCTACAACAACAAAAAATTCTGTTATAAATATTTTTGTATGTATAGGTTTATTTTTGTATCTTTTTAGAATAAAAAATGTAGGTATTAAATTTATGGTTGGACAAAATATAAGAGAATATGCACTGACTAAAAAAATTTAAAAAGCTCAAGTCAAAATAACTTTTAGCAGCTTTATTTACAAAAATAGAGGGAAAGAGTGAAGGTAGAAAAATGTGTAAGAGGGTAGAGTAAGACATCTAACCTAACACATTAAATATTTGCTCCAGTCCCTGGCTCAACCCAGGCAGGGCTAGTTAGCCCTCAGTTAGAAGGAAAATTCCCGAATAATAAAATACCCAAGTCAGCTGGAAATCATGGTGATTTAATTAATAGAGAGAGAAGGGGGGGGGGAGAGAGAGAGAGAGAGAGAGAGAGAGAGAGAGAGAGAGAGAGAGAGAGAGAGAGAGAGAGAGAGAGAGAGAGAGAGAGAGAGAGAGAGAGAGAGAGAGAGAGAGAGAGAGAGAGAAGAGGAAAAGAGTTAATTTAAACTGTTCTGGTTCAGACTGAGCCAGGAAATAGTTAAAGACCTTGGCCAAAGTGGCCTCCCTGAGCCCAAGGGAAAGGGAGTCAGTCATATCACTCACCATGAGACCGTCTCCAGGAAGCTGTCTGAGGGAGATTCTCCAGGCTGAGTTTCAGTCCTGAACTGAACTCAGTTCTGAACTGAATTGCCTCAACTTTCTAGTCTCCTTTTAAAGAAATTTTCTCTTGTGTCACCTCCCCTAAATTTTCACATCTACCAATCACAGTAGATGCTTTTCTCCAGGACTGCCCATTCTTTAGTTCTCACCTTTGATTAGATTTTCTCCAGGACTATCTACTCTTTAGTTCTCACCTTCTCTGATAGACTATATCTTCTGAGGTACTTCACACTTCTTTGTTAAGCTTACCTTTTGTGAGTTACTTGACGTTTTTGTGATTAATTTAACCTTTATAGGTACTTAACACCTTTTTGTATTAGATCTAAAAATAGACAGCTTAAAGTTCTAGCTTTACTCTAAGGTATGAGTTAAGTACCTTCATTGTTCAATCAGGAGTTTACAACTTTATCTTCCCATAAAGTATGTCTAATTAGGGTGGAATAATTTTAAAATTCACAGTCTACTTTACCAAGCTGTTGGAACATTTTTCATTATTTTATTGCATTACTCTCATTTCTTTTTCTAAAACTTCTCTTTCGTATTTGATTCTTCAAATTATTTTTAATCTTTGTCGGGAATTATTTTGGCTTCTGAGACCAATTTAAATTTTTCTTTGAGCCTTTGGATGTAGCTGTTTGGGACATTCATGTCTTCTGAGATTGTGTTTTGATCTCCTCTAATAGAGTAACTTTTGGGGGTCAGGTTCTTCTCCAGTTCTCTCCATTACCCATTAATTATGCTAGGCTTGGTGGTATATACTTTTAATATTAACTGGTAAGGCTGAGGCTGGCAGATATCTTGAGTTTGGAAGCTCTGAGGTATAGTCTGATTGAATGTACACAGTAATGTCCTCATCAATACAGGAAATCTTTCCTCCTGGGAAGTACCATTACTTTTCCTAAGGAGTGTTGAACTGGCTCAAGTAAGAAATGGTACAAGTCAAAACATGTGGAATTGCTGGTCTAAGGTCATATACATAATAGAAAATGCAATATTCACATTTAGATACTTTAAACATTCTAAATTTGGTGTTCTTCTATTTGCCATGTGAGGCTTCTCTTCTATTTCAGCATCTCTTTTTTCCTCTTATCCCATCCCTCACCTAATCCAAACATCCAAAGATTTGTTGGAAAATGGAATTGGACAAGCTACTCACAAATATCCACATTACTCTACAAATGGGCCAATATGAGGATAAACCAATGGGTCTATGAGCATTTAAAATAATCATTTAACCATGACTTTTTCTTAATGAACCCACAATGGCTCCAGGTGAGCAATGCTTCTCTTTCTTTTTTAACCCAAATCTTTGAAAAAAATATTGCAGGGGCAGCCAGGTGGCTCAGTGGGTTGAGAGCCAGGCATAGAGATGGGAGGTCCTAGGTTCAAATCTGGCCTCAGACCCTTTCTAGCTGTGTGACCCTGGGCAAGTCACTTAATGCCCATTGCCTAGCCCAGTGATGGAGAACCTTTTAAAGATCATGTGCTGTGCCCTGCCCCTCCCAGACCATGTAACATCCCTGTCTCCTGCCACCTTAATTCTAATAGGGAGAGGAAAAGAGGGGTGTGGCTTGAGCACTGCTCAGGGGAGGGGGTAAGAGCAAAGGGGCAAGAGGAGGCTTGGTGGAGAAGGGGAGGGCAGCAGAGCTCCATCAGAGTCCTTCTGCCTTTTTAGTAATTAACTCTGCCAGGAATGGTGCATGTGCCCACAGAGAGGTCTCTGCATGCCATATTTGGCACACATACCATAGGTTCACCATCACAAGACTAGACAATCTCTCCAAAGCTCCTTCCAGACTGAAATCTTTTAAACCTTTTCTTTCATTAAGCACCAAAATTTGGCTTACTGTGCCACCTCCTGGTTTTTCTCTGTCACTGTTTCTTCTCTTTGAACCTGAGTGTCTGCTCTTATCCCACTTTAACTTCTAAGATAAGCTTTGGTTTTTCTCCTTTTTCTCTAGCTTTGCTTCCTGAAAGCAATGTACAATCTTTCTTGGATTTGTATTTTTTTAAATAATATTTTATTTTTTCATTATTACATATAAAACATGTAAAATAATTTTTAATGTTTTTTTTTTTTTTTAGTTTTGAGTTCCAAATTATGTCTCTTCCTCCCTCTCTTCTCTTCATGGAGACAATAACCAGTTTAACATAGGTTATGCATGAAAACATGCAAAACATTTCCATGTTAGTCATGTTATAAAAAGAACACATATAAAAACACAAAAAATATGAAAGTGAAAAATAACACACTTTGATCTGCATTCAGACTCCATTAGTTCTTCCTCTGGAGATGGATAGCTTTTTTCATCATAAATCCTTCTGAATTATCTTGGATAATTGCATTACTGAGAATAACTAGGTCATTCACAATTGAACATTAAACAATATTGTTATAGCTTTGTATATTGTTCTACTGGTCCTGCTCACTTTACTTTATATCAGTTATGTAAGGCTTTCTTGAGTTTGTTTTTCAACATTATTCCTTAAATGTGCTGATGGAAAATGACAGGTGGTTAAGAGAAGATACACAGGATGTACAAATTGACAGTTAATCCTGGATCTAGAAAAATGTATGAAACATTAATCTTAGGACCCTCATCTTAGGACTGATAGGCACCTTTCTTCCTTGTAATTAGTTAAGCTAATTCTCCTTGGGGCATCTAAATGGTACAGTGGATAGAGTGCCAGGCTTATTTAGGAAGTTTCATCTGACCTCAGACCTGTAGTAGTTGTTGTATCCCTGGATAATTCACTTATCCACTTTTTTCTCAGTTTTCTCATCTTTAAAATGAGTTGGAGAAGGAAATGACAAACCACTCCAATATCTGCCAAGAAAATCCCAAATGGAATCATGAAGAGTCAAACATGACTGATAAGGACTGAACAATTCTGTATGGCCCAATAATTGTTCAAGTAATCAATTTCTAACTGATCTAGATCAGTTAGAAAAAAAGCAAGACTGGCAGGTACTCTCAGGACTAGATTCTTCTTTTTCTGCCTTTTGATGCCACAGATGTAAAAGCTCTAAACCTTCAGTGGACATCATGGGATAGTAGCTTACTTTAGATGAGAAACAAGATGTCTCTCACTTCCAGTCATTTGTTTTTCAAGTCCCAAGCACTAATTTCTATATAGTTAATGATGATCACAAGTACCTTGGAGTCTGACTCTCTGAAACCCCCACAGGTTTAATGACTGTAGTGCCTTTCTTTCTCCTTCCAAGAGTGGAATTCACAGCATATTCTAGATCTTTGGTGGCAGGTACCAAAGAAAATGCCAAAAAAAGGAAATTGCTGCTATTAGACTCATTAATTATTTAACAGACCATATTGGCTACATGCCCAAATGGAAGGTCAGCAAAAAAAAATGGGCTTTCCTCCTGTAGTTAAACTAGAGGGATTTTATTAACTCTATTCATCTTCTGCAGTTCAAGCTCATAACTAATGGGATTATAGAACCAAAAGAACTAAACAGATAAGTTTTTTAGACCATATGACTAGTTGTCATTTTATGACTATAATTGTTTTCTTACATAGTAGAGGATTATACCACTGGAAACAGTAGCCAAATAGACAAATATCTAGTTAAAACCTTTGCTGATTATTAAGGTAGTGTATGAAAACTGATTATTCCTTAGCTCCCAATATAAATAAAAGTTTTCCTTATCTCAAAGATTTGCCTCTATAGTAGATTATCTCATGTAAACCTATGCTGCCCCATAGAAACTCCCCTTCTGAGCATGAAGCACAATATCATTTTCTAAAAAATCTTTACTTTCCATCTTAGAATCAATACTGTGTATTTGGCTCTGTGAATTCTAAAATTACTCCACTCCAATCAGACCATACTTTAGAAGATCTGATTTAGCTATTTCCTGATCAATAACAATAGAGATACTTGGACTAACAGAATCAGGTCTTGGGAACTCTACATTTCTCCACCCTCCTTAGTTTAACAAGATTAGGAAGGTCTGCACCAAACTCAAGGATTAATTATCTGAGAAAAATGGCCTTCAACAGATATGTGCAGAAAAAGCAGACAGACCCCTGGGCTGTCCTAAGTCAAGTTAAGCTATGATTGGTACAGATGAGATGCAGGAAAGTGACATAAACCATCTATATAAGGCACATCACTGTCTCTCTTTGCCCTCTTTTCTTGGAGAGGCAACTCTGGCTGGCAGCATGCTAGGCATTCTGACATCTTGGAGTGGTGACAGGTATTTGTCTGGGTTTGGCAGTGAGTTTGCCCTTGAGCTGATTCAGGTTTGGGCATCCTGGCTGAGCCCTTATGGAGGTCAGGCTAATTCTTTCCTCCTTCACACTCAAAACCTTACTTTTGAGATCTCCCAATCTTCTTGTCCAGTACCAGCCCTTTCCTTCTTCCTTCTTCTTAATCTCCTCCACTATAGCAATTAAATCAACATAAAATTTCCAGCTGACTTGGGTATTTTATTATTTGAGATTTTCCCTGGTGACCAAATTATATTTAGATTTTAAGTCACAATGCTAAAATTATCTTTACAGTTTCAAGCAGAAGAGTGGTACGGGCTAGGTTAATCAAGTCTTCTCATTTTCTAGCCTATTGTTCCAGACAGGGTTCCAGATAGTTTCCTACATATTTCTAAAGTTTTTTTTTCTTGTCTAGAAAGTGACTAAGTCTACTTCATCTCCCCTAAGTGTTGTGTTTCTCTGACCAGGAAGAGAAGGCTCTGAGTCATGTCTCCTAATCTCACCTTATCTGGAGAAACCTAAACCAGAAAGATGAGGAATGCAAGCAGAAATTGCAAGATTCTCATTGCTAGATGCCAATAGAAGAATCTGTGAAAAAATAATACTCGAGGTCCTTAGATGAGGAAGGCAGACAGAGCCTGATGGGATTTAAAATTTTTATTTTAATTAATTTTAATTAATTTCTTTTCCTGATGGGTTTTTGAGCTGGTAAACTGATGGGGAAGGGCAGAATTCCAGGCTCTATTGAATAATGTGTGGGCTTAGACTCAGAAAGGACTTGAAAATTCTTGAGTGGGCAGGAAGGTATAGAGAGTGCCAGCTCATCTCATTTCCTTGCCTGGAATGTCCTCCTCCTTCTTTCTACCTATGCAACACCTGCCCTTCAAAGTTCAACTTAAGATCTTCCTCCCTGGTGAGAAAATGTTTCTGATCAGACTAATCAGCAGTCATCACTTTTTTCTATGTAATACCATAGTCCATAAGGGACATGAGAAACATAGATTCAGATGTGGAAGGGACCTCAGAGATAATCTAATGAAATCCTCTTTTTTACAGGTGAGGAAACAATCCTGGAAACTTCAGAAATTTATTTTTCACTTGTAGAAAGTGACAGAGGTCACATTGGAACCCAGGTTGGAACCTCTGGCCTCACTTCTGTGGGGTCTTCCATGAGCCACACTTCTTTTCCAATCATTTCCTCAATGAATGAGTTATCTTTCCATGAGCATTATGTATGTATATATATATATATATGTACATATAAAGAAATAATTTTAAATATTCTTTAAAAATTTTTCAGTTCCAAATCTCTCCCTCTCCCCAACCCTTCTCCTATCCATTGAGAAAGCAAACAATAGTAATTAAACATATGAAGTCATATAAAATATATTTCCATATTAGCTATGTTACAAATAAAAAAATCAAGAAAAATGAAATGAAAAATGATATGTTTCAATTTGCACTCTGAATTCATCAATTCTCTCTCTGGAGGTGGATAGTATTTTTCATCATTAGTTCATTGGAACTGTAATGGAACATTATACTAATCAGAATAGTTATCTTTTACAGTTGATCATCCTTACAATATTGCTGTTAATATGTACAATGTTCTCTTGGTTCTTCTCACTTCATTTTGTATCAGTTCATACTAATCTTCCCAGGTTTGCTGAAACTATTCCCATTGTCATTTCTTATAGCACAATAATATTCTATTACAAACATATACTACAACTTGTTCATTCATTCCCCAATAAATGGGAATCACCTCAATTTCTAACTCTTTCCCACCATAAAAATATGCTGTAAATATTTTTGTACATATACTTTTTCTTTTCCTTTGATCTTCTAGGATATTGACCTAGTGGTGTTATTGCTCAATCATAGCTGCACATGTATAGCTTTATAGTCCATTGGGTATAGTCCCAAAGTCTTCTCCAAATGTCCCACAATTCCACTGAAAGTGTATTTATATACCTATTTTTCTTTTCCTTTTATACAGTTTTCTTTTAATTGTAATGCAAAACACACTTCCATATTGGTAATTGTTGTAAGAGGACACTCATATGTAACCCAAACCCCAAAATAAAACCATAAATACACTGATGTGAAAGATGACTCCACCAGATCTCATAGCTTAGAAAGATATGATGTCTCATTCATTTTTTTCAAAACCTCCAGGGTGCAGGATTTATAACTCTTAAGTCCCAGATGGCAGTCTATAAGTAGAAGACCTCTAAATTAGTAGAGTAGAAAATACATATTCCCATTGGTGGATCCCATTCCAGCAGGACCACACATGATTGCCATTGGCTCATTGTCACAGTACAACAGCTGTTGGATGGGGTCAAGACATATAGCAAAAGGCCTCTTCTGATCTCTCCAGTGTTGGTCAATCAGGGAAAGTGAACAAGAATCTTGAGGCTCCTAAATAACCATAGACTTTCCACTGAACCTCATGCCATTTTTACCATGCAAAATGTAAATGATTAACCTATTGTAGAGATGGATAGGTCCAGAGTAGAGACCCTTTAGCTATGATCAGGCAAGGGTACAATCCAACAAGTTCTACAGTCTAACATCAAGAGAAGCTACTCAGCTATTTAACCCAATCTAATTACTCCTAATTATGTTGGGTATTAGGATTAGTTGATGATCCTTAACTTACTAAAGGTATAATTAGACTGTTAATACAAAAGAAATAAGTAGGAAATAATCACTGTCCCTATGGAATCTCATCAGGCTATATGATACTGATTAGGAATTAGCATAGGGATAAAATGGTTAATTCAGTATTAAGGCAAGAAGTTAAACTCAGATAAGGTAGAATCAACTCAAACAGGGAAGGGGTAAAATCATTTTCTCACAAATGTGACAAAGACCTTGTGGGGTTCTTACCTTGACTTCATTTTCATAACATCAATGCTCTATAGACAGAAACATTTCCTTAATTGTATGTCTCTTTTCTCATTTCCCAATCCCTACTTATGCGGGTACTTAGATATAGACATTGGAGGGATTTTTAGAGGTCATTTATTCCAATGGAGACCCAAAGAGGTTAAGTTATTTGACCAAGGTCACAGTTTTAATCAATAGAATTGGGATTCAAACTCTGGTCCTTTGACTACAAAGTCAGTTTGTTTTTTCCTGTGCTTTATCTCTAAAAGCTATTATCTTGTGCAACTCTGTAATCTTCAATGTGCATTTCTCTACATCAGGTGCTCATTGGATCTCTGTCCCTGTGATTTCAAAGCCTCTGTTAATAAGGTGATAGTGATGTGAGACTGTCAGAGTACCCAAAGGGATAAACAAATGTGTTGCCTTTATTTAGATGAGAAATGAATTTATTTTACACATAGTTTGTTCTTCCCATCACCTCAATGGAAAAACCACAAAAAGAAAAATAAAATTCTCCTTGTAAAAGTACATAGTCCAGCAAAACAAACACCCACATTGTATATGCTGGAAAATGTTATGTTGCTTTCTGAATTTTAAGTTCATCACCTTTTTGGTAGAAGGTAGATATCAAGATTCATTGTTAGTCTTCTTGACTTGTGGTTTATGTTGAATTGACTTGAACTCTCTGTTATTATTGTGTAAATTATTATTTTCATTCTGCTCATTTCCCTAAGTATCAGTTCCTAGAAGTCTTCCTAATTTCCTCTTAAACTGTCCCTTTTTGTCATTTCTTATGGTACATAGTATTCCATTATGTTTATATACCATAATTTATGTGGTCATCCTCCAAAATAGCTCCTTTGTTTCCACTTTGGAGTTACTATGAAAAATACTATTATAAATATTTTTGAACATATAGATTTTTTTTTTTACTTTCTTTGATCTCTTTCTGGTATAAGCCTAGTCTTGATATTCCTGGGTCATAGAGTCTGTACAGCTTTGTAACTTGTTGAGTAGAATTACAAATTGCCTTTCAGAATGGCTAAATCAATTCAGAGCCCTAAAGAGTGTATCAATATACCTGTTTTCCTACAGTCCCTCCAGCATTTGTTATTTTCCTCTTTAGTCAACTGTGGCAATCTGATGTGCATGAAATGGAATTTCAGAGTTGCTTTAATATGCATTTCTCTAACTACCTATAATTTGAAAACTTAAAACAATTGGCTTTTCACATCTTCTACTTCTGAAAACTTCATGTCTGCATTCTTTGACTATCAACTAGGGAATGGATTTTATTATTATATAATTGAATCAGTTCCATATATATGTTAAATGTCTCTCTTTCTAAAACTTGCTGCATAACTTTCATGTGCAAAATATTAAAAATTTTACATAATTGAAATTTTCCATTTTGTCTTTGTCTCTAATGCTTATTTAATTATGAATTCTCCTATTCATAGATCTAAAAATGATTTCTTCCTTTATCATGTGAATTTTTAGATGTAGAACATATATCCATATAAAAACTTATCTTGTTATATAATATGAAGTGTTGGTCTAGACCTAATTTCTGCTAAATTATTGTTCATTTTCCCCAGCAGTTTTTGTCAAATAGTGAGTTTCCTATAAGTAACTGAGGTCTTTTGGTTAAACATCATGCTTCTATTTGCTTCCATATGTTGTATATCTAATCTATTCCACTAATTGACTGCTCTATTTTTTAGTCAATACAAAATTGTTTGAAATAATTATTGCTTTATAAGTTGTATTAAGATCTGGTACTGCTAGATTCTCTTCTTCCTTCCATCTTTTTTTATTCTTGCCCTTGAAATTCTTGGCCTTTGATAATCCATATGAATTTTATTATTTTTTTCTAGTTCTGTAAAATATTTCTTGATATTTTAATTAATATAGCACCAAATAAGTAAGTTATTATAGATAGCATTAGTATTTGTTATGTTGACTTGATACATCTATGTGTAAATTGAAGGTTTCTCCAATGCTTTGGAATTAAAAAAATTATTATAATTCAGACTCAGGATAGTTCTGTAGGAATGGCTCATAGACCATGTCTAACACTAGAGTTCTTAACATAGGATATTTGAATTTCTTTAAAAAATATGTTTGATAGTGATATTTCAATATAATTAATTTTTTATAATCTGATAAAATATGCAGTCTTATGTTGTATCTTAAATTTATGCATTTAAAAATAGATTCATAGTCTTTCCCAGACTACCATAGGGGTGGGTCCATGACAGAAACAAATATTTAAGAACTCTTGGTCTATGGTCAGCTATGGAGACTGAGTCTCAAATAAGGGAACTGCCTTACTCAAGGGAACACAGAAAGACAGTGGAAGGATTAGTAATAAGACCAAGGTTTTCTGAATCCCATTTTCTCCACTCCATCCCATGCTCTTTTTTTTGAAGTTTTCTTTCATGGCTTCACAAGAAGGCACTATGAGGGCATCAGGAATCTTGTCGTTTGAGGACAATGAGGTAAGAATCCAATGCGTTTGCCCTGTTGAAGTCAGTACCACACCTTAATTTTTTCCATCATTTTTTACTGGGTTTGTCAATTTTTTTGCAGCAAAATAAAACCAAGCCAGATCTGCAGGAACCAATATTATCTTCATGTAGGAGGCAGTTCATTAGGCATCGTCCCTTTTCTTTTTCACAGTACTTTTCTCGTATCAGTCCACTCCTGGCTGCATAAAGAAGCCTTTTGTCAAGATCAGATTAGTGGTATTGAAACAGGATATTAAGATATATTAAGATAACATAGCTTCATAGTTCTACATCTGGAAGGGCTCTCAGAATTCATTTGGCTCAATCTCATTTTAAAGGGATGGAAACTGAAACCTGGGGGAATTTAGTGACTTGCCTAACCTCTACAAACTATCAGAAGTAGGATTTGATCTTTGACTTGAAATTTTTTACTCTGTTTTTATAGAGTTTTTCTACTAACACATGCTGAAGGTCTCAGAATTTCCCATGAAAAGGTTGGCTCTGGAAGATATTGTGAATCAAAGATAGTTGGACAAATAATTGTTATCTCCATTCTTACAGATAGAAAAATCCATGCTCTAAGAACTTGTGAGTTGCCATTAATGACACAATTAAGACTGTGTGCACTTTCTACCTGTGTTCCCTTAATCAGGGCATTTCCCCAATTTGAGACTCAGTCTCTTCATCTGAAAATATAAAGATCTGCAGTGGAGCAGAGCTTCCTTCCTAAGCATTTTTTTTTCTGTCATGGACCCCTCTGACAGTCTGAGGAAGATCATGGATCTGTTTTGTGTTTTTATGTAAATAAAATTTAAGATACAACATAAGATTGTATGAAATTACAAAGGAAATCAATTACATTGAAATGTCACTATCAAAATACTTAACAAAAGAAATTCATGGATCTCATATTAAGAACCTTAGTGTTAGAGATTGTCTCTGAGCCCTTCCTATAGTAACATTCAGTGAATCTGAACTACATTAATTTTTTTTATTCCAAAAAATCCAGAAATATTCAAGCTCATGGCTTCATCAAATTGATATGATAAAAAATATCAGTACTACCTATAATATTTGGATCCCTACTGGCAACTCACAAGTTTTTAGAACTTTGATTTCCTAAGTGTGTCACTACTGTTCAGTCTAAACAGAAATACAGGTCTTCTGATTCTGTCAGACATTCCAATCACTGCACCAAATTGCTTTCCACAAGATAGCGAATGATATATGAGAGATACATCCACCAAAGACATCAGAATGGGGAAAATACACTTTCTTTCTTTCTTTCTTTCTTTCTTTCTTTCTTTCTTTCTTTCTTTCTTTCTTTCTTTCTTTCTTTCTTTCTTTCTTTCTTTCTTTCTTTCTTTCTTTCTTTCTTTCTTTCTTTCTTTCTTTTAAACCCCTACCTTCTACCTTAGAATTAATACTAAGTATTGTTTCCAAGGCAGAACAAGATTTAAAGGCTAAGTATTTGGGGATAAGTGACTTGCCCAGGGTCACACAGCTAGGAAGTGTCTGAGGCTAGATTTCAATCCTGACCTCTCATCTTTACTTTTAGCTCTCTATTTAGTGCCTGTCTATCTGCCCTGAGAATCCACTAGGAATTGACAGAGAAGAGATCTGAAGGAATAAACCTCTATTGTGGCACTTGAAGAATAGGCAAGAGTTTTGGTAGTTGGAAAAGTGGGTATTGGAAAGCAAAGAGTCTGTCAGTGAAGGGGATCATTGTGGGCAGGGATGTGGATGACTATGAGGGGAATGATACAAGGGTCCTGTGAAGGGAGTATTGGGGTTAGTTGCTAGAACTAGGAGATGGCATCAAATCATGAAGGACCTTGAATGCTGAGCTCTAAATACTTTTATGAATATAAACATCTATGCTATGACTTTGTCTTGTAGGGTGGTAAGTCTTGTGATCCTTTTAGGTGATTGCTCTGATGCTACTGTTTGTTTTAGAAAATGGATAAGGGAGAAGAAAAAGGACCTTAGTCTTTGGACCACAATGTAAGGAGAAGAATATCTTCATCTCCGTCATTTCTGTTTTCTGGGTACAGTACCTCAGATCACCAGGGTCTTTCAAGTAAAGAAAGATCTTGGGGTTGTTCATTTGGCAGGAGGAGAATATAAAGTCTATTTTGCCTCAGCTATGACCTGGAGGTCCTATGGCCAGAAGGAGATCCAAATAGACTCAGTTAGAACATGGTGCTGTGTCTATCTTTATTCTAATATGCCATTTGCTAAGAGCTGAGCTTTTCCTTCCAAGAAGAGAGCTCATAGAATGAGCTTCCCCTTCCATTACTTATGATTCTCAACTTACCTGGAGAAATCTGGGCAAGAATGAAGAGGATGGCAAACACAAAACTAAGGAGTCTCATGGCTGTAGCATTAAACAGGAGGAAGTGATAGGACCTGAGTTCTTTTAAGAATGAAGAGTCCTGTTGGTTTTTATAGTTTCTACAGGGCTCAGAGCCATCTCTAGTTGGAAAGTTCACAGAAAATGGTTAGAGTTTCATGTTCTATTAAAAAAGTGTGTAGGCTGGGATAACAGAATTGGTGTAGGTGGGAAGTAATGCAGAGAGTGCCTGCTCATATGCTTCACTTAATCATAACAGCCTTACCCCTTCCTTTCTGCCTATGAAATTCCAACTAAGCCTACAAGGGCCAACTCAAGTTCATCCTTTTCTATTGATCCTTGCCTCAAGTAATCACTATATGGTATTTTTGTGGTAGTAGCATCAAAATGCTTTAAATTCTCCAGATGTGATCCATATGGGTTTTCCCAAACTACTATTACTGAGTTTCATGATTCCTCTTCAGTCCCTGCCCAAATTATATGAATTGATAAATTCAAGTCTGCCTAGTCATACCAATTTATCATGCCAATGATATGTACTTTTCATCCTCTCTCCTCACTTCTATTTGTCTCAGTCAGTTGTGTTTTAAATATAATATCTCTGAATGCCTGTATATTTTCTTGTCATGTTTTCACCAATGACATCTTCCAAGTGTGCATTGGCTATGCTCATAAAAGTTTTTCAAGAAGAGGTGGGGTCTTGATTTAACATTGCATTAATTAAGCTCTAACTAAATATATATCCAGTCCTGAGTTATTTGTTGAGGGGTAGAAAAAGTCTGAGACAGAAACTCAGTTCTTTAGAATCTCAAAATTCTGTGTGTGCCTATGTGTGTTCAAAACTGATATATCACATTATAATATAGAAAAACAATACAAGCATCTCCTTTGAGAAGAAGGGACGCCAGAAACTATCTAGTCCAACTCTTTCATTTTCTAATTCAAGAAATTGAAATCCATACAGGTTAAGTGGATCACCTAAGGTCATGAGGAGTACCAGAGATAAGACTACATCCAGGACCTCTGGTTCCTGAGTCAGTCCTCTTTCCTTTATACCACATTGTTTCTTGATACCATATCACCTTTTAATCTTGAGGCACTCCTTTGGGCCTGGGGAAACAATTCACACAGAGAAAGAAACTAGCAGAGTGATTTTAGGATTCTGGCAAAGAAAAGGATTGCTTTTCTTTTATTGGACTACAAGGATCTGAGTTTTCTTTTCTTTTTTTGGTCAAAGAAAAGAAAGTATCACAAAATAATATTTGAAGGATAGTGACTATGCTTTTCATCTTCTTTTTTTCCGTTCTTTAGGTTGAGAACACAAATATGATTTGATATGCTGAAGCTTCTGAGAAACCAACCCAGACCATGAAGAACAGACAGTTGCTCCATTCAAAATCACCAGAACCAGCTGAGAATGAATAGCCTCTCTAAAGGAAAGTCAGTAGAACCAGAACACCATATAAAGAAAGACAATATTGTGATGAAAAAGAATTTTGAAAGATATAACAACTTTATAATGTAAAAATGGAGATTTGAATCCCAGACTTCAATCCCCAGAAGTCCTTCATACTTCCCAGAATTCCCTATAATCTCACCAGAGACTCCACCTGGGCAAGATCACAATTTAGTATTTAATGGGATCTCTGCCTCCTAAGAGCTCTTCTTCTACTCAAACATGGCAAGATGTAGTGAGTAAGATGTGAATGGGCTAATCAGTCCTAGGCACGTGGTTTTATTATTTTGTATCCTTGATTTCTAATAATCTTAATAAACCTCATAAAATATAATACTTTTATTACTAGAGACTCATTTAACATTTACAGTTCTGGCAACCACAAGATTGGATGAGAACTTCTCTCTCTTTTTTTTATTAAATGCCTAGATAAATTTCTTTTTAAGCCACATTTCTCTGGTCAAGGCTTTTTGCCTACCCTCTGTGGTAGAGGCATGGAGAGAGAGAGGACTTTAGCTTTTACCTTCCTCTATTTCACCTCCCAAAGCTGTTTCTGATTTAGCTCATTCTAGCCATCCACTCTGGACCTTCTTGATTCAGATTGCTCACCTGGTACCAGCCCTGCCTGCCTGCCCAGTTCCTGCTGCCTGCTTCTGTGCTCCTGCAATCCAGACCTGCTTGACCCAGATCACTCTCCCGGTCCCAACCCACCCGGTTCCAGCCCTGGCCCCAGCAACTCTGGCCTCCAAGCCAGGTCACTCATTGCCCCAGGCCCAGCCCCAGGCCCCAGGCTACTGGTAGCTGCTCCTGTGTCTTCAGGGATCACAACCCAGCTGATAAAAATGGGGGTGTTCTTTCCTTAGGCTACAATTAGTCTCCACGTGGAAGGGGGCAGGAGACAGGGTGGGGCAGGGGGAGAATGAGGAGAAGGAAGAGACTTTTCCAAACAGGAAGTTATAAGCATGGATTATTTCAAAGGGTATCTTTTGAGTACACTGATTCTGTTACTTATCTCACCTGAGTCAGGGGAGAAATTCAGCTCCCTGCAACTGTTTGGCCCAATTTGAGATTCCAAAAAAACCCACTCTTACTATGGGAGAGCAACTCAGTGGCCTAGAGATGAGAGGACCTGGGTTCAAATCTGGCCTCAAACACTTCCTAGCTGTATGTCCCTGGGCAAGTCACTTTAACCCCATTGCCTACCCCTTACCAATCTTCTGCCTTCTGACAATAGGCATCTAAATGGATAAAAACCAAGGAACTTTAAAGAGACTGGAGGTTATATTTTTAAGACTTTTCAGACTCCAGTGTTTTATAAAAAACCTCTGTATTTTATTACATTTTGCTGATTGTTTTGTTTAAGATTTAATTTTGTTAGTTTTAAGTTCATATATTAATGCATTCAATACTATTCTGTTACACTGAATCATTTTAATGTACTGGGTTTTAACTACTGTTATATTCTATTGTTTTCCCCCTATAACTATATGAACAAATATTATTGAATAAGCCCACATAAAAACAGCCTTTTTTCTATTTTTGAATTTGTAAATTAAAAAAAAAACTGGTTACAATTGTAAAACAAACTTTGGAAAATTTAATGAGTTGAATATCTCAAATTGATTTTAAGGGGGTCTTTTAGACATGATTTTTAGATTTTTTTCAACAATCTCTGATCATTTTGCCTGCTCCTAACAGGAGGTAAGGTCCATTTTAGTAGCTGAAGTGAAATACAATTATAATCTCCACCTCCCACATCTATAAAAATGTGAATGGATGGGACACCAGAGTCTCAAACCAAAGGAGCTAGGAAGCTAATCCCAGGGAATTGTACCCCTGGATGACTCCTAAAAGAGGAGCATCTCTCATTTATAACTCTTCAGCTCACTTTACCCAACATTAACAGGAAGATAGTGTTGGTTTTTTCCTAGACTCCTCTGCCACATTTTTTAAGGACATCTAGATTTCTTGATGATGTTCTAGACCCAAATAAGTTTTACTTTGTTTAGAAATGTTTGCCAAGGTTGAAACATTGCTACACCTGTGTAATAATTAAAATAGTGTTTGTCATAAACTGTGATGATTAAAATAGTGGGAGACATAAACTGTAGTAGATATGAGTGGATGCTTAAATTGTGACTGCAAAGATATGTTTTTTATATTAAAAATAAAGTGGTCGCCAGGGAAAAATTCCCAAATGTGAAAATATACCCAAGTCAGCTGGGTTTTATAGAGATTTTAATTAATATAAACGAGGAATTAAAGAAAGAGAGAGAGAAAAAGGAAATAATGAAAAAGGATAGACCGGCCCAGGCCAGCCCTGGCCAACCCAGGCCCAAGCCGTAAGAGAAAAATCAGTCAGTCCTTTATCCACTCACCACAAGATCTCTGAGAGGGCCCTGAGAGAGACCCTTCAAGGCAGCTTTGGCCAGCTGCCTCCTCCAATTCAGCCTTTCCCAGCTGACTGTCTCAAGAGAGAGCTTTTTGTCTCCTTTTAAAGGGAATTTTCTCCTATGTCACCTCCCTAAGTTCTCACATCTACCAATCACAGTAGACGTTTTTCAAAGGACAGACCATTCTTAATTCACACCTAAGAAGGCTTAAATTTTTGATTAAGTTCACACCAGAAAACCTCTGAGTAAGTTTCTCAACTCTTTGCTCCTTGTAAATTCACAAGTTGCCTGACCTTTATAGGTACTTAGCACCCCTTTGTATTAGATCTAAAAATAGGCATAGCTTAAGAACTTTTGCGTTACTAAGTATGGGTTTAAGTATTTTTCATTGTTCAGCAAGGAGTGTCTTCCCCTAAAGCATGCTTAAGTAGGGGTGGAGTAGAGATCTCACATTCCTGATCTAAGTAGAGGTCTCACATTCCTGATCTAAGTTCCTTCATTGTTTA
This sequence comes from Monodelphis domestica, assembly GCF_027887165.1. Lineage (NCBI taxonomy): Eukaryota > Metazoa > Chordata > Mammalia > Didelphimorphia > Didelphidae > Monodelphis > Monodelphis domestica. The sequence goes on along the minus strand of NC_077227.1, from coordinate 568,112,686 downwards.
AAATGGGGAATGGTCTTAACCAAATCTTATGAAGTAGAGTCTGAGAATTTTTAAGGTTCACACCTGAAAAACTTGTGACAAGTGTCCATTTTCTTTAAATGTCATACACTCATGTAAAATATGATAGAGGGTTGTTTTCTATTGTAATTAATTGGGCTATTGTGAATTTCAGGGATATTGATACCTACATATTTGTACTACTGTTCTTTATAAAAAAAACTGTTACCTTGTAAAATTCATTTGCTCATACTCACAGTAGATCATGGCCAAGTATGAAGAGGAAATGGATCTCATTTTTGGTGAGAAACCTTTGTATTCTATATTTTCTTAGCTGACACAGTATGTTAATGATTATAAGCTATATTTTTGAATTTTAAAACTTTTATCATATTTTTCTTGCATGTGCAATATACTATTTCAGTTTTTCTCTCCTTTTTATATTTGAAGTACATGCCACCAATATTAAGATTTTCTTTACCTTTTTTTGATTTACAGTAATATGAGTTTAAAATATATTTTCTATAATGTCAATGCATGCCCCCAAAGCTTAAAACTATAAAAATTATGCCATTGATTGTTTTAAAAATTATAGGACTTTGCTTAATATTTCAGTCTGATTCCAGGACAAGATATACAAAAGAGCCATTGCACAGGGCCAAAGAAGCACAAAACTAATCCTGAATTGTGCCAAAAGAGGACACAGGTCAAAAAAAAAAAGAAGAAACCAATCTAGGTAGGATTGATGCACTTCTAAGCCAATACAAAGAACTTGAACCTAGTGTGAAGACTCAAGGTTGTGATGCTTAACATACATTAAGATGTAGGCCTTACTTTTATCCACACTCTTTGTGAAAATACTTACAGACAAGTATCTCAAATTTGGCTCCTACCTGGATCCTATAATCTAGTCCCTTTTCTATCTTTCATAGCATGGCAACTTTCTGTAGTCCTGGCAACTGACTGGGTAAATGCTTAATTGCTTATATAATTTAAATGGTCCCTGATTCAAGGACCTATTATAGATTTATTTTTCCTTTACTTGGAATTTTTACACATAAGACTTTGATAGTCTTTATTTCATCCAGAAATTATCTTTTTTAATTTGGATTTTTTTAAATGTTTTTTACTTCTTATGCCAATTGATTCATGTATCTCATACCTCAGCCATGCAAAATCCCTGTGTTTTTCAATCACCCTCTTCAGGGGGGGGTATGTAAAAATGTAAAATTTATTATTATTTTAAATTGCAAAGTTTAAATTCCTTGAGAGAGAAATTTTTGGTTAAGAAACATGCTACCTCTCCGAATCCAGACACTGAACTGTTTGGAGAAGACACCATGAAGATGCCTCCACAGACCACAAGCTGCAGGAGAAGATCAAGAATGAACTTTGGGTATGGTTGATTGAACATTTACTTGTATGTATTCTCTTATGCCAAAGGGAACTGCCCCCTAACTGGCTTTGTGTCAATGCACCTAGCAATCACTGGTTTTGTTCTCTTTTCCTCTTACCCACAAATTATTGCAATCTTTAAGTTGATTATGTTACCATGGTACTTTTGGGGAAACTGATTTCCCAATATGATTACAGCCGGGTAATGGAGATTTGAACCCCAGACTTCAATCCCCAGAAGTCCTTTGTACTTCCCAGAATTCCCTATAATCTCACCTAAGTCTCCACATGGGCAAGATCACAATTTAGTATTTAACAGGCTCTCTGCTTCCCAAGAGCTCTTCCTCTACTCGAACATGGCAAGATGTAGTGAGTAAGATGTGAATGGGCTAATCAGTCCTAGGCATGTGGTTTTATTATTTTGTATCCTTGATTTCTAATAATCTTAATAAACCTCATAAATATAATAATTTTATTATTAGAGACTAATTTAACTTTTACAATGATCAATACCACAATCAGGTCTGCAAAGAACAAAGACAAGAGCTGAAATATGTTACCAATATGTCCCAATAGACATGAAGGACTCAGAGTGCCAGTGAGAAACATGATATTTTCCTTGACATGGAATAATATGAATTTCAGTAAGATTGTCCCACAATGTACATTTTTGTTAATTCCCTGGAAGATTTGTGATTTTGATTTTCTTTTTTAATTTTATTTTCCCCTCAATGACATGTAAAAACAAAATTCAACCTTTTTTTTTTTACAATTTGAGTAAAATTCTCCTCCTTCCCTTTCTTCCTTCCCTGTTCCCTCTAAGAGACAGCAAGAAATCTCATGTAGACTTTACATGTGTAATCTTGTAAAACATTTTCCCATATTACTCATTTTGTGGAAAAGAGGTGGAACAAAAAAAAATGAAGAAAGGTGGACAACTAGGTGACTCAGTGGATTGAGAGCCAGACCTAGAGAGAGGAGGTCCTAGGTTCATATCTGACCTCCCTGGACAAATCATATTGCTTAGCCCTTACTGTACTACTACAGTACACAGTATTAATTCTAATATGGAAGGTAAGGGTTTAAAAAATGAAGAAAGTGAAGCATAATAAGCTTTAGTCTACATTCAGACTCCCATCGGTTCTTACTCTGGAAGAAGAAGACATTTTTCATTATGAGTCCTTGGAGATTTTCTTGAATTACTCTATTGTTAAAAATAGTTGTTATTCATAAATATTCATTATATAACATTGTTGATTCTGTGAACAATGTTCTCTTGGTTCTGTTCACTGTACTCTGTTCATGTAGGTCTTTCAGATTTTTCTGAAATCATCCTTCTCATTATTTCTAATAACACAATAGTGTTCTATAATCATCTATCATACCCTGTTCTGTCCTAGCCCAGGTGATGGACATTCCTCAATTTCCAATGTTTTTTTGCCACCACAAAAATTGCTGCTCGAAATAGTTTTTGTAGATGCTTATTCTTGTACAAATGAGTTTTGACTGTCTTTTTCAGTCTAAAAATCTAATTATCAGTGATTTGAAATAGTGATCACAGATGTGTAGATATAAATATTCACATATATAATTGTATAGATATGTATGTAAACCATAATGGTACAGAAGTAAATATCACTTACCTCTCTTTATGCCACACTTGATAAAAAAACATAGCAAAATGTTAGTTCTATTTGGACCTATCTCTTTCATCCCCTCCATCCCTAATCCATCCTTTTAAAAAATTCTGTTTCTATCAAAAACATCTTTCCAGTCCAAGAATCACCACTTCAGTTCAGTTTTGACTCTTTACTGCCACTTATGCCTGGAATGCTTTTCCTCCTGCAATCCACTTCATTGGAATCCCTGGTTTCCTTCAAGAATAAGTCTAAACAATAATCCAGAAATGGGTATTGAGTGATAGATAATACATGTGTACCCAGTAGAATTGCTTGTCAGCTCCAGGACAGGGCTGATGAATGATGTAACCTTGGAAAAATACTTAAAAATGAATAAATTCTTTAAAAGAATAAGTCTAAGCACCCTCCACTATAATGAGGTTTATCCTGACCTATTCTCTCCAACTGTAAGTTCCTCCCTGATAAAATTACCTTGTATTAATTTTATATATATTTTTGGCATTCCTTTAGTTACTCTCTCAATTTGTTTTTGAGCTCACAAGTTGGGTTTTCAGAGGATGGGTACAATCTTGGTTTTTAGAGGTCCTGTTGGGCACTTGCACTCCTAACACAGTAGCTCATGGTGTGCTTGACATGAATAATTAACCAGTAGTCTTGATTAACCTTTAGCAAACGTATTTACTAAACTGGCAAAGTAAAAAACAGTAGGCATAAATTATTTTCTCATCTCTAAGACCTGAGTTGTATTCTTTACAATATGCCCAGTGCCTATGGGAAGAGTGGTGCTGATCAGAGTACAGAGATAAGGAGCCCGCCCATGGGGGACAAGGACAACTCAGAATTAGTAGAATGGTACCCGGAAGTCCCTTTTCTCTTTATAGAATCCTCACCTAGCTTCCTGGGGTGCAGTGTTTCTGGTGGGCAGGACCCTTGCTTGTATTCCCTCATTCTGCTACTAGTCTACAAGCAGAATGCCATCTTCCTGGGTTTGTGGCATCTCTGTGCCATCTCCTTTTGACTACTCGGGTTTCATAGTCCTAGAAACGGTTTCCTCCCTCAGGTGACTGTCTGGATTGTATTTCCCAGCTTCCATTTCTGTGAGCTGACTCCTGCTGATCCAGGAGCTCCTCTTCAAACCTCTTCCTAAGGGGAGGAAAGTTAATGATGGGCATGAATAGTTTCTCACTTAAGGGAATCCCGCAAATGGATTTTCTGTTTCTGAAATCACCTGAATTGCCAAATACACTCTGAAAAGAGAGGTAGCTGAACCTGATACTGTACTCCAGGGTTTGGTACACCATTGGATGGGATTGGCAGTGTGGTAATACCAACTGCACCTGGAATGAATACCACCACTGAAGTGTCACTCAATCTTTAAGGAAAAAAAAAAAGAATGCAGAGGATGGTTCATGGATTTATTTATTCTTTATCTTGACATTAATCCGAGGAATCAAACAGAGACTTGTCCTGTGGCTGGTCAGGGAGGTCACAGGCACCCCCTCGAAGGTTACTGTTCTCTCTGCTTCACTGCACATTTACTGGCATGCAGCATTTTCTTTCCCTTGTGCATCTGCTCACATGGATTTCATTTTTAGGACATTCCCTTCTGCAGACCCCTGAGGGATTCCAGCATATCTCTTTAAGTCCAGTCCTGACTAAACAAAGAAGTAGGGAGCTGAGGTCATTGAGCTTATTCAGGCAACACGTGGACAGACTTGGAAAGACAATGCCCAGGGACAGTCTCCATGAGATCCATCAAAAAGGTTCTATTAATGGAAAGAGCACATGCCAAGGTGGGGTCTGGGAGATCTGGTCTCCATTGTTATCATGTTATGTTGTGACTCTGGGCCTCAGTTGCTTCAATTTGAAAATGGGGAAAAGAATACTTTTCCTGCCAACTCTCAGTGAGATTAATTGGGAGAATTAAAGGAGATAACAGATTGTAAAGATTAAAATTTAGGGGAGATGGGGAGACTGAGGCAGGTAGAAATTAGTTTCTCTCTGCAAGGAGTATTATATTTTTTAGAGGTTTATTAAAGGTTAAAGATTAAAGAATATACAAGTAAGAAACATGTGCCTAGGCCAGAGGCCTAGACAAATAACCTCACATCATGCAAGAGACTGCCTGCTCCAAAACGGAAGTCCAAAAAGAGCCGAGAGAGAGAGAGAGAGAGAGAGAGAGAGAGAGAGAGAGAGAGAGAGAGAGAGAGTGAGAGTGGGAATAATTTCTTTCCCAACCTTTTCCTTGACAGTGGTTGCTTTCTTTTCCATTCCAGTAAGTTTATATTCAGTTCCACCTTTACTTTTCCTTGGTGCCTGCCTTGTTAGGGGCCCAATTGGCCAAAGTCCTTTGGGAAATCCTTCATTCATGACTTCTAGATTTCATGGAGGGAAGTAAAAAAAGGCCCTTGATCCTTTCTGTGTCTGAGTGACCAGTAATGACTTTTCAAAACCTTATAGACCATTGTTGTGCCTCTAAGTTTAATTACTTTTGCTACAGTTTCTATGGTTTATTCTAGTTCTGAAGACTGATTATTCAGGTTTTCTTATTAACCTTACATATTTCTCAAATATAAACTTTTCCCAGACTTTTTCCACAGTAAGTTTCTCTAGTTTCTCTTTCCTGTTAAAGTTTTTACAATTGTGAAGGGTGAATATTTTTAAATGTAGGGTAGGCTTTTTTTCTTTCTACAAACTTCAGGACATGAAAGACTCTTAAGTAAGTGAAAATCATGTAGCATTGAGGTTCCTCAGTCCCCTACTGAGGTCTTGAGAGATTATCTAGTCACATGGAATTGAAAGAGACCCTAGACACCATTTGGTCCAGGTTGTATGTGACTGGGAATCAACTCTAATCAAAGTTATTAACAAGCCTTCACTTGAAGATCTCCAGGGAAGAAGGGACCTTGCAGGACAAGCCATTGCATTTCTAGTGTATATCTTTGATTCCAATGAAGTTTTTCCTAATGAGCCAAAATCTGCTTTTTTTTTGCAACCTCTACCCATTGCCTAATTTTTGTGATTAGGGCCATGTTTTCTCCTCTCTAAATCATCTCTTCTTCAAGCTAAACATTCTTTCATGGAATGAACTTGAGCTCCTTTACTATCGTGGCTGTCATTCTTTAGGGATTCTCCAGTTTATCAGTGTTCTTAAAAATGCTACCCAGAACTGAACATGAGACTCTAGATATGATTTAACAGAGGAAGAACTCTCTCTCTGGGCTCTACTTTTAATGCATCCTAAGATTGAATTAGCTTGATTGGTTACTGTCACCCTATTCACTCCTATTGGGCTTGTGGCCCATTAAAACTGCCAGATCTTTTTGAAAATAAATTGTTATGTTGCCATTCCTTCCTTATTTTACTTGGGAGGTTGATGAAAATGTGCCTTGTGCAGTTTTGTCCAAAGTTCTAGCCTGTGGAGATACCTTGAAATTTTGATTCTTTCATCTACTGTCTTTTTAATTTCATGTCATGTGAAAAATTGATAAGTCTACTATGTATCTATTGAAATAATTGTTAAAAATGCTAATCAAAATAGAGACAACCCCAACTCTTTGGGAAGCTCCACTAGAGAACTTTCTGAATTTTGCTACAGGACAATTTGATTCTTTTCCTTATGGAATGTAATAACTGGCAGATATAATTAATGTCTAGCTTTGTGACCCTGGGCAAGTCACTTAACCACTATTGCTTAGTCTTATGGTTTTTCTGCCTTGGAATTAATACTCAGTATCAATTCTAAGACAGGAGGTAAAGATTTTAAAAAAGAATATTACAGTAGTCCAAGCTTAAGTGATAAAATTCTGAATTAGGGAAAGAAAAGGATTGGGTAAAGGAAATATGCTAAAGGTTGAATTGACTGGATTACTGGCTATTGGGATGGAATCATGGGAGAAGAAGAGCCAAAAATGAAATTTAATCAGGAAAAAATATCATTATGCCATTGAATGTCTTATCATGTTAGGTTTGGTTCTTGAAGGTAAAGTATAAAGACTGGAAGGTCATACTAAAATGGAATGCTTTAGATAAGGCCCATTTCTCTCATCACAGGACTTTTCTAGCTAAATATGAAGAAACATTATTAGAGGTTTGACCTCTGGTTGACGACTTTTCTTTTACTTTTTTTTTTGGCTGCAGTAGCTCACAAAATCAGTGACTAAAATGTAGAGGATATGAAATCTGCACTAGTGGATAGAATATCTATTCTTTTGAAATCACAGCTCTCTGAAGTAGTCTAGCTTTCAAGGTAAAATTAAAATTAATTGGCTTTAGAAGTTAAGTATTGTATGTACAGGATCTGGCTTGAGAGCTAATGTCCAAGACTTTGGGTCCTGATGGGCGAACTTTCATCTTTCTTTGACTAGAGGCATGCCTCCTCTTTCTTTCTTTCTTTCTCTCTTTCTTTCTTTCTTTCTTTCTTTCTTTCTTTCTTTCTTTCTTTCTTTCTTTCTTTCTTTCTTTCTTTCTTTCTTTCTTTCTTTCTTTCTTTCTTTCTTTCTTTCTTTCTTTCTTTCTTTCTTTCTTTCTTTCTTTCTTTCTTTCTTTCTTTCTTTCTTTCTTTCTTTCTTTCTTTCTTTCTTTTAAAAATCCTTACCTTCCATCTTGGAGTCAATACTGTGTATTGGCTCCAAGGCAGAAGAGTGGTAAGGGCTAGGCAATGGGGGTCAAGTGACTTGCCCAGGGTCACACAGCTGGGAAGTGTCTGTCCTCATCATTTTCTTGCCATTTCTAAACCATGTCAAGGTCATCCCTTCTCCACTTGTCTTCCTAAATTAGAGTGTAAGCTCCTTGAGGACAGGAACTGTCTTGCTCATTTGTTTTTGTATTTCCAACACTTAGTACAGTGCTTGACACAGAATAAGAGTTTAATAAATGCTTTTTTCATTGAATGTCCAATTCAAGTGCCAGGTATGGGCAGGTAATCCATTTCCATACTCTTTTTAGGTGAAAATTATGCTTTTCCTATTTAGGATCATTTTAGTGGATTCTCTTTTTATGGCATAGGAGTCAATTTTGATTAGTTTATATATTTGTGCTTTTGAAGGTATGTTTGACTACATTATCTAGCCAGCTATGCTACTATCTTACTTGAATGACTCTCCTTTACTCATAGGATCAAACACAAATATAAATGCTTCTGTTTGCATCTTTACAACTTGGTTCTATTTTATCTTTCCTGAGTAGTTTCACATTACCTCCTTCCCTGCACTCTATAGTCCAGCTAAATTTGTCTTCTTGCCATTCTTCACACTTAATACTCTATTTCCATCTCTATGATTTTGTATTGACTGTTACCCATATTTGGAATACAATCATTCTTTATCTCAGCTTCTTTGAATCCCTATTTTCCAGCAAGATCCAACTCAAGCACCACTTTCTTCATGACATCTTTCCTAGTCTTCCCAGCTGTTAGTGTTCTTCTATCCCTTAAAGATAGAAAGATACAAGATCTTGCATGTCTTTTGTATGCTTTTATGTATATGTAAATACACATGTGCATTATACATATAAGCACATATATAAATATGATATACAATGGAAATGTATATAGCCATAATAAGTATTATGCAAATACATGTGTGTATATGTTATATATATGTATATTTGTCTTTTCCTAAACTGTCTTTTCCTCTAGTTAGCAAGCAAGCTCTTTTAGTAAAGGAGTTGTTTCACATTTATCTTTATATACCCAGTTCTTAAAACACTATAGTGCCTGGCACACAAGAAGCATTTGATAAATATTTGTTGATTATTTGACTAACTGATTTGATTTTTTCCTCATAATTCATATAGTGGCTGGTATCCTCCATTAAATATCTTTCTGTCTGTCTGATTCTAGCAAAATTGCTTGTTAATTTAGTGAGGATCAGTTGTCCTACTAGCTATAGAAATAGTTATCAGAGTGGTGGCTTTTATGTAGCTTTTTAAGGTTTGCAAAATGCTTTACAAATAATATCTTGTTTTGTCCTTACAGTGGTGTATGTGTATTTTAATAGATCTGACACAGAAATATTAAGTGACTTCAGGTCATATAACTGGTTAAGTGTCTGAGGCTTAAATTGAACTGAAGTCTTCCTGATTCTAAGTTCACTCTTTTCTCCATCGTTCCATCTAGTTGCCATTGCCAAAGAGCTCTGACTGCTACAAAGTCAAGGTGTTTGCAGTCTCCTTGAGACATTGGTTTAATTCTGACTTCTGCCTAGTCTACCCTTCCATTCATTACGATTCTTCAAATTATAGTGTTATTTTCTAAATGCTTTCTAACTCTTGGTGGACCAGATGTGCCTCCACTATAAACAATTGAGAGAAGACAATGTAATTTAAAATCAAACCCAATGATCTCTGGAGAGAACTACCCATATTTGTGGGGGAGGACAGGATGGCAAATTGATTTAGTTAAACATGGGTATAAATGTTCTTGTTCTAAGAATCAAAGAGCCTGCATTCAAATCTCAACTATGTCATTTACATAACTCAGCAACATTGGACAAATCTATAAGACTATGATTAAAAAAAAATGTTTCTTCATATTCAGCTCTGCTAGAGGGAAGTCATATTCCATACACTGTCTTATTGGGAGGAAATGTTCAGCTTTGGGGAAGGAGTAGGTCAGAGAAACCAGTCCTGAGTCTTAAAACAATAATGAGCGCTTTGGTATTTTTTCCTGGACTTGGATCCAGTAGAGAAAATAGAAAGGACCTAGATTTAGGAATGTCTGACATATAATATAAATCTTTATTAACTGAATGGTATCTGACTCTAGAGGATCCGATTCCTCATTTATAACATGAAGGATTTAGAAAATAATGACCTTTTGTATCCCTTATAATTCTAAAATCTATGATTCTGTGATGTTTTCCAGAATATTCCTGGTAGTCTCTTTTTAAATATATACAGTGACAGGGAGCTCACTTCTCTACTTACATTTTTTACACACTCCCCTCAACCCCTTAAAAAAATGAGGTAGACTCAGAGATGGCATTTTCTTTCTCTATCCTGTGAAACACAAAAGTTAATACAAAGGAGAGAGGTCTCATAACTGCTTTATTGACAAGAAATGTTAGGAAACTAGAAACTGGAATTCCCAAAGGAAAAAATGAATCCTGTCACATTTTCCTAGGTTTGAACAAACTCTGAAATCAGATCCCAGTAGAATTTTGGTTCCTTGAAGGGAAATACTATTCCTTTGATGGAGAACATATATTAATGACAAAATAAGTATAGAAAGACAGAATTGAGCTGATAACACCAAGGGAGATAAGACAAGGGCAGATAGCATTCTATTCTGGAAAGACAAGAGGAAGATCCACGAGTCCAGACTGAATAGAAAACTGGCACCCTAAATCTTCCAGAAAGGAAGGTATCTAGGTCCCTTCTGATTGTGTTTAGTAGGAAGACTGTTTTCTCCACTGGGACCTAGCCCAGGAAAAAGTACGAAAGGGTACTTTTGTCTTAAGTACTATTGTCTTAAGTCTCAGGTCTGATTTCTCTGACCTATTCCTTCCCCAAAGCTATATTTTTCCTTCTTGGAAGGCAGTGCATGGAATATGATTTCCCTCTTTCATAGCTGATGGTTGCTACCTTACCTGGAGAAATTTGAGTCAGGAAGATGAAAAGGGCCAACATGAAGTAGAGGATTCTCATGGTTTAGATTTCAGCAGAGAGGAGATTGTAGAACAAGAAGACCTGAATTCTCTAGCTTATCCAGGAAACAGTGTCCTACTCTAGTTTCTAAAATATATATTACAGGGCCTTGAGGCACTTCTGGACAAGGAAGCAGAATAAAAGTGAATAGATTCTCATGCTTCATTAATTAGTGAATAGGTTTTTGATCAGAAGGAACCTGAAAAGAAATGTGAAGAAAGTAAAGCAGGGAGAGTGCTTGCTCACACCAACTCCTTTTCTGGAGCTCCTTCCCCCTCATTTCCACATATCCAATGCTTCCTAGTCTTTAATCTAATTCAAGTCCCTCCTTTTATGTGAAATCATAGCTCTGCAGGCCAGCCTGAAGTGATTTTTTTCTTCTTTTGGCTGTTTTTAGTGTAAGGCAGTTCATACCACTGGATTATTAGGAGGGTGACTTATTTCTTTCTCCTATGAGATTGTGAACACCAAGAAGATTAGACTCTCGTCTTTATGTTATGGGTGGGAAGGATACCTTTGGGGTTTGGGAAGGATACCTTTTGCAAGAATGCAAGACTCCAAAACTTAGCTTAAAAACAAAAAGATAAATTGATTAATTTAGAAAGTAATGTTGAGAATGGCCAGGAGGATAGCAAGGTGGGACAGCAAGAGCAGTTTCTTGAGAGGACAGCATGAATGGAAAGGCTGTTCCCCCATGGGAACAGCATGGATGGAAAGGCTGTCCCCCAGACAACATCAGTTCTGGGGATTTTATACCCTTTACAATAGATGCTATGTCATGGTGTGGATGTGACCTAGAGTTAGTCCCTCAGGAATTTGGTGGGGTGGGGTGGTCATCTGACTGGGGTCTGCCTGGAGGCATAAAGATTCATCTCTTTGTCCATCTTAAATCTAGAGGACAATCAAAGGAGGATGAACATCTCAGGACCCTAGAGGGGTCATTGGGTGTTTCTAGGTTTAGTCACAGAATGCAAGGGAGTAAGGGAGTTTCCCTGATAATAGTTGGCCTAGGTTTCTGGGGGTACAGTGCCCATGTCATCTCCCCCCTCTCCTAATATGTAAGGGAAAAGGGATGGTGGTCTCTGTCTTCTGTAACTTCTTCACAGCTGAGAATGGGCATAGATTTGTCCCTGCCTAATGTTAGGAGAGAGAGGTATTGACTGTAGGTCATGTCCAGAGTGTCAGGCTGGGATGGTTATGGTGGCATCTGACATCTGGGTGACTCCCATGAGTGCTTTTACTCTAGAAACAACTAAAGAGATGACAAGGTTACAAATACAAGGTCCACATATCCCATGGGGGAGTAGCCAAAACTGGAGTGGTTGCTAATCTCCTTAAAGCCTCAGTTCTTGGATATACCTCAGAGGCATTGAGACCTTGGGCTAGAGGCCTGGGGTTCTCTCCACTTTGGGGGTGCTTCATACAGACCCAACAGTTAGAGGGACCCACTTTGGCTACTGCTTCCCCAAGCTGAATCAGAGAATTATATGTCCAGTTGGCTGGGTATGCATGATTTAAAACATAGGAGAAGACCAAAAATTTAAGGAAAAAAATAGTTATGGTCAGGTAGTTAAGAGCTAAAGTAAAAGGGGTTGAAGATAACAGGGAAGGAAAGGATGTGGGCACAGGGTCTTAGGAACATGTCCTCAGTGAATGCCTGGGTCCTAGGTAGCTGGGGACCTGCTTGGAGATGTGAAGGATGTCCAGAAACTGCTTCCCCTGATGGGAAGACAGGTCACAAGGGGAGAGTCAGCTCCTAAGATAGAAGTGTAGAAACTAGGACTAGGGCAAACACTAGGACACCAGATAGAAACAGAGAATAATACAATACAGTACAATAGCAATTGGCATTACACATTTGCATTTGGGTATCTTAGCCAACAGACTTCTTCAGAAATCATCTTCTGACAGGAACACATCCCTTTAGGAAATCGGATTCCTGAGTTGTTTGCAGAGTTGGTTGTGATGTTTCTGTTAAAGAATATCCTTTTGCAAAGAACACATTAACTATAACATCTATAAACACTTGAGTAACAGTATTTTACAGATGAATTTCTTTACTCCAGATTCTGGGGAAAATTCAGGAGAGCTTTGAGTTATTCCAAGCTCAAGATCCAAACTTCAATTAAGGCTGCAAATACAAGCCATCAATTAATAAACTTCACCTACTTCTCAAAGTATGTTCCCTAACAGTTTGAGAATGTTCAATTATTAATCTAATAGGTTGTTTGGGGAAATGGAAACTTTAATTTTCCAATTTGTATTATGTGTTGATTATGGGGAATTGTGAGATTTAAAATGGTTGAGGTCTTAAACTGTAGTGATAAAAATAGTGGAAGATATAAATTGTGATAGATATAAGAAAGGGTGAGTAAATTTGACCGCAGAAATATGTTTCCCTACAGTGTCTTGGGTTTAAAATCAAATATAAGGTGGTCGCCAGGGAAATATTCCCAATTATTCAAATACCCAAGTCAATTGGGTTTTATAGAGATTTTAATTAACAATACAATGAGTAATCAAAGAAAGAGAGAGAGAGAGTAAGAAAGGAAAAAGTATGAAGGGCCTCAAGCCAATATGGCCTAGACCTGAGTCTTAAAAGAGGAACCAGTCAGTTTTTTATAACTCACCATAAGATCTGTCTAAGTAAGGATTTCTAATGACACTAGGCCAGCAGCATCTCAGCTGCTTTCACCAGCTCCCTCCTCCATCTGAATGTTTCAGAATCATTCTCCTCAGAATGAGTCTCTCCAATCTGAATGTTTTAGAATGACTCCCCAGCTCTTCTCTGAGCTCTTATTTTTAAGGGAAAAATCTTCTCTGTCACCTCCCCTAAGTCCTTATATCTACCAATCACTGTAGATGTTTCTAAAGGACTGCCCATTCTTAGTCCACACCTAAGAAGGTGTGGATTTTTGAGTAATTCACACCAGGAAAGCTCTGAGTAAGTTTTCCAGTTCTTTGTTCCTTGTAAATTCACAAGTTGCTTGACCTTTATAGGTACTTAGCTTAAGAAAAGTATGGGTTTAAGTACTTTTCATTGTTCAGAAAAGAGTTTACAACTTTATCTTTCCCTAGGGCAGACCCAAGTAGGTAAAGTAGAATTCTCACATTCCTGCTTTAAGTAGAGTTCACTGCCCAAATGGGGAATGGTATTAATCTAATCCTATAAAGTAGGGTCTGGGAAATTTTAAGGTTTACAGAATTTGCCACGAAGGAAGAAGGCCCAGAAAGGGAAAATATCTCCTAATGTCACAAAGGACACAGTGAGTGGCTTCATGTACCAAGCAAGGCTGTCACTGCCATTATTGTTTCACTCAAGGATTAGCAGCCTATATGGTCAGAACCATTCCAGGATGTTCTCTGTCCTTTGTGTACTTTGCCACCATTAGATCCCAGAAGCCTTCTTTTCCTTAAAGGACAAGTCTCACCCATTACAGCTCAGAGAAATTCTGCTTATCAGCTGACCAGAAACAAATTTCCATACCCTCAAACAAGCTTTTCTGACCATTTGCCCTCTCTAAGGATTCCTTAAAGCCCATGAGTCTACATGATAGCAACTATTCTTGCATATTTTGGCAATAATTAATTTATCACAATTTAGTCATAAGACCTGAACAGGAATGTTGAATCCATTAGCTCTATAGTAATATACAAATCTGGGCTAGATAAAATCCTGACCTTTTGAAGGAACTAAGACAAGACCAGTCAGGAATCTCTCTAAGGAATTTTCAGAGAAATTCCAGAATTATTTGTGATTTTCAAAAACTACATACATCAATTCTAGAAATGATCCCTAAGTTAAAGATCCAATTAGGAGGACAGAACATCTATCTGTTCTCTTTCACCTTCTCTCCCTCCCTCCCTCCCTCCCTCCCTCCCTCTCTCTCTCTCTCTCTCTCTCTCTCTCTCTCTCTCTCTCTCTCTCTCTCTCTCTCTCTCTCTCTCTCTCTTTCTTTCTCTCTCTCTTTCCTTCAAAACTCTCTGCTTAAAAAGCAGAACACAACTTCCATCCTTCCTTCACAAATCTGCATACTCAAGCTTTGTGGACTTTAGATCAAAGTCCCCCTTTCTTCTGAATTCAAACCCAACACACCTTCTCTACCTTCTCTGACTTGCTTTTACCATCACAAGTCAACCAAACATTCCATTGGTATCACTTGAATTGCTAATCAGTAACCAAATGAATTCTGATTTAAAGGATTACATCATTGAACCATCTTTAGCATAGGGCTCATCCATTATAAATTTCAGTTCATAGTACAAATTGGTAAACTGAAGTAACCACTGAGTATTGAACAAAATCTATGGTAGAGTCAGGTTTACAATGAGCTTTTGTTTACATCCAAACAATATTTAAAATACATGTTTCAGCAGCAACTCACATAACATTTAAAAAAATTTCATAAAGTATTTAGTATTACAGGATCTATTTTAAATTTAGAGATTTGAAACCTTTTAAGGACCATAAATAAACCTTAAAGCAAGCCTTTTGACAAGCAGGCTGATTATCTATTTTCAAGACCAAGAAGTTAAATGTAATAATAAAGTTAGTCCAACTTTAATACACTGGGATGAAAACCATTGAGATGAAAACCATTTGATAATCTTAAACAAAAAACCATTTTTGGTAAGTTTAAACACTGTTAAAACCTATTTTAGAAAACTGATCTTTGGCTTTTCTATACAAACTGAAATTTCACTGTCTTACAAAATTAAAATTGGGATGTTATTTTTTAAACCCATATAAATACATGATCACAATTTTGAAATAAAATACCAATAAATACCTCTAATAGTCAGATTTTAAGGGATTTTCCCTGATAATAGTTAGCCTGGGTTTCTGGGGGTACAGCTCCCATGTCATTTATGCTCCTGACTCTAAGCACTGCCCTTTCCTAAATGTCATGTCTATCATTACAGGATATATGGAATGTCTTTTCTAATTAATACTAGAGGATCCAGTGCATATCTACTTGTTGCTGGCATTATTACATTGATCAGAGTTGTCTTCAAAAGTTGCTCATTTTTACAAAGTTGTTTTTATTGTATAAATTGAGCTGTTATCCTCACTTAACTCTTTATCAGTTTATATAAATCTTCCCAAGTTTCTCTGAATTCATCTCATTTATCATTTCTTCTAGAACCATGGTATTCCACCATATCAATGGACCATTATTTGTTCAATCTTCTGCCAACTGATGGGCATCCTCTTAATTTCTAGTTTTTTTTTTTGCAATCTCAAAAAGAGAAACTATAAATAATTTTGTTTGTCAAATACCTTTTCCTCATTTTTTAATCTCATTGTGGTTATAGATCTAATACTTGTATTGATGGCTTAAAAGTTATGTAACTCTTTTAGTTTAGTTTGTTAACTTTTGGTGTCAGAATGAATTGAAAAATTCATAACTTCATCAGTTTTTTATCAATAGCCTCTCTAACACTTCTCATTTTCCTTTTATTTTGGTCAACTTTGCCAATTTGGTCATCACAAAATCCTTCTGTATTGTGGGAGATTCAATAATGGGACACCTATTCTTCCTAGCCCCTAGATAAACATTGTGTGAAGGAAATGAAGTGAGACACTCCTGTGCACCCGCCATTGGTTCTTGCCATCAGCTTGAGACATTTTGTTTATCAGGATCAAGGTGGTAATAGGTTAAAATAGATAGCCTCTGAGGTTCTTTCTAGCTCTAGAATTGTGGTGTTTTAATCTCTTGCTCTTAATATCCTACCTCAGAACAGCTAATATGATTTTGACAATGATCTCTTTATTTACCCAGAAGTGGAATATTTCATCAAATGTACTATGGGAGACAAAAGGGCCCACTACCTAGTGAATGGCCTTCTATATGATAAAGATAATTGTTTCTGTACCTTGTTATAGTGGGATTTGTTAGGGGAAAGAACAAAAACAAAACATATAAACAGGTTTATTTTGGGGGAGATTGAGAGGGGAAGAGGGAAAAAGGTAAGGAAAATTATTATAATTAATCCCCCAAACTAATTTCTCTTTTAAACCTCATTTATCTAAGCTTAATACATTAAGTTTCTCCAAAAAAAATCTCACAAATGGAGTCCAATCTATGAGCCAAGATCTTCAGGGAAAAAAAAAAACTGTCCAAAGCAGGTCCAGTAGATAAGTAGTTCTTTAGTCCTCTATCCAGCTGCCACTAGCCAGTCCAAGCAGGATCCCTCTCTCTTAAGCTGGTATCACCAAAAGGCCAGAAAGCTGGTATTGTGAACCTTAAAAAATTCTCAGACCCTACTTCATAAGGTTTGGTTAAGACCATTCCCCATTTTAAACAATGAAGGGACTTAGATCAGGAATGTGAGACCTCTACTCCACCCCTACTTAAGCATACTTTAGGGGAAGAAACTCCTTGCTGAACAATGAAAAATACTTAAACCCATACTTATAGTAAGGCAAAAGTTCTTAAGCTGTGCCTATTTTTAGATCTAATACAAAAGGGTGCTAAGTACCTATAAAGGTCAGGCAACTTGTGAATTTACAAGGAGCAAAGAGGTGAGAACTTACTCAGAGGTTTTTATCAGGTGTGAACTTAATCAAAAGTTTAAGCCCACTTAGGTGTGAATTAAGAATGGTCTGTGCTTTGGAAAATGTCTACTGTGATTGGTAGATGTGAGAACTTAGGGGAGGTGACATAGGAGAAAATTCCCTTTAAAAGGAGATGAAAAGCTGAGAGAAGGGACTGTCTCAGAAGTACTCCCTCTGGAGATGGAGCCGGCAAAGCTGAACTGGTGTCTCTCTGAACACTAGAATTTTGCTTGGGACAAATCTTGTGGTGAGTGGATTGAAGACTGACTAATCTCTCTCTCTTAAGGCTGGCCTAAGCTGGCCTAGCCTTTTTTCTCATTATTCCCTTTCTCTCTCTCTCTCTCTCTCTCTCTCTCTCTCTCTCTCTCTCTCTCTCTCTCTCTCTCTCTCTCTCTCTCTCTCTCTCTTTCTCTCTCTCTAATTCCTCATTTGTATTGATTAAAATCTCTATAAAATCCAGCTGACTTAGGTATATTTCATATTTGGGAATTTTTCCCTGGCCACTACTTTATATTTTGATTTGAAACAAGACACTGTCTTGAAACCATATTTCTGCAGTTACAATTTAAGCCAAACACTCTTTCATCTGCCTCAGTTTATAACTCCCACTATTTTAATCACTATAGTATATAGATGGGAAAACCTCCAATCTCCAAATCTTCTCCAGGAGAGAGAGTTTTCTTCAGTTGGAGCCTTGGAACCTTCACCCAGATATTGACCCCAGGCTCCCATGTGACTCTCTGTCACATGCCCCCATCAATCACTTTGAAGTTTACATTGCAAAGTCCTTTTGAAAACTTCCTCACAGGAAGAGAACTCTTGTCCTTTTCATTTATTAACCAAATTCTGCTAAAAAGAAAAAATTCCTTGAGATTCCTAAGGACAAAGAAAATACAAAAAACAGGATATTAGATAGTATCTCTGACATACATCCCAGACACAGGAATATAAAGTAATTTCCCCTAATATACAGGAATTAATACAGTATATGAAAAATAAATTCTCACAGGACTCAATTTCCTTACCTATGAAATAATAAGTTTGTATTGGAGCAGGTGTTCCTAAAGCTTGTCTATTCATACCCTTTTCAGTCTGGGGAAGCCTATGGATCTCTTTAATATTTTTTAATTGAATATAATAAAACACAATATTAAAAAGGAACCAAATTATATGGAAATCAAGCGATCGAAATGATTTTTATAACTTAAGAACTCCAGGATCAGAAGCTGTCCATAAGCCCTTCCTGAATCTAGACTGCAATAAACATAGCTACTAAAAATGGATGCATTTCTGGGTCCTTGCAGCTACTTTGTTAGCCTCACATCAATATTGTTCTGTTTGTAGAAGCTTTTGGGTCATGGGGTAATCATCCAATCAACCCTGATGGGAGGAAAAGGCATTTTGGAGAATGCAGAGTTGGGGTATCTGCACAAAGCAGTGGCACTTAGAGATAATACCATGTAGTTCAGGGACAAAAACATGAGTCTTGTAGCTATAGTGCCCAACTTTGAGTGTCAGCCTGTTACACTTGGGAAAGTCAACTAAATTCTCTGGATCTTAGTTGGATTAAATGACTCTCATTCCCTTCCAGGTCTAGATCTAATGCACCCATACAACTAGAGAGTGGGAACTGGAACTGGAAAGAGAGCAATATGAACTCAGCACATAGTTAAGGACATTTTCCTGTCCATAGAGCAATGATGTTATGAGAATGAAGACAAGTCAAGTACTCCACAAAGGAATTGTCCTATCTGTATTGTTGCTGAGAGAAAAACTACACATACCCATCTATACAAAGCCACTTAGATAACCCCAATCCCTGATACAATTTAGCATCCTGTCCACTGGTGACTCAAATTTGGGTCTTAGTCTACACAATCTGGGACAGAGGCCATGCTGACCACACTTAGTCCAGGAAAGGGATTGAGGTACCTGATCAATGTCTTCTTAAAAATTATGTTAAATTTACCCCCAATTGTTAAAAGTTTCCAACATTTTAAAAAGAATTTTAAATCTTGAATTCTCTCCCTTCCTCCCTGACTTTGCAGAGATGGTAAGCAATCTGATATAGATTTTACATGGGCAATCATGTGAAACATATTACCATATTAATCCTTTTGTGGAAGGAAACTTGAACAAAAAAAAACATTAAGAAAGAAAGTGAAAAAAAGTTTGTTTTGGCCTGGATTCAGACTCCATCAGTTTTTTTTCTTTAAGCAGATAGAAGTGTTTTTTTTTTTATCCTTGTAAACCTTAAACTTTCTTAGACTTATAAATGTTGGAAATTTCACCATTGGGAAATTTCATACTTGAAAAATTTCCTACTGATAGTCTATTGGAATGTTAACCCCCTTGGCATGGGAGGGTCTTTCTCCTCCCTACTTAAGATTACTTTAGGACAGAAATCTTTTGCTGAACAATGGAAAGGGCTTTGACCTATGCTTAAGCATAGAACAGGAAGTTCTTTGAGTCATGATTGATTTTAGAATTGATACAATAGAGATACTTGGAATGACAGAACCAGGTCTTGGAACTTCAAATCTCCACCCTGCTCAGGGTAACAGGATTTAGGAAGGGCTGCAGCAAAGGATCAAGATTTAATTATTTGAGAATATGACCTTCAACAGACATGTGCAAAGCCACAGACCTCTGGGCGGTCCTGGGTTAAGCTAGAGCCACCATTGGCACAGGGAAGCCATGGACAGTGATTGGTAGATGTGAGAACTGTGGGGAGGGAACTTGGATGGTTTCCTTAAAGATAGCGGGGTCTGAGGACTGAGGTGGTTGGAGAGGTTTTGCTCTGAGAGGTTGTGCTCTGAGAAGCTTGCTCTGAAGGAAGCTGAAGGTGGAGGCCCCTGAGACTGTTTCTCCATTTTGGTCACGTGAGTGATAGGGACTGATCTCTTTTCTTTGCCTCAGCTATCTAAGGGCTTGGGCCTTTTGGCCCAGCCTAAACAGAGGGGGTATTTAAGCCCTATTCCCTTCTCTCCCCTTTCTCTCTCTCTCTCTCTCTCTCTCTCTCTCTCTCTCTCTCTCTCTCTCTCTCTCTCTCTCTCTCTCTGTATCTCTAATACCTTTCTTCCTCCTGTTTGTAATTAAAAGCTCCATAAAAGGTTGACTGCTGACTTGAGTTTCATTTAGGAATTACATAGCTGAATTCCTTGGCGACCTTAAATTAATATATATCAGTCTTTTAAAGTGATTTCCTTGTTACATCCTTTGGGATTTTAGTTGTTCATAGAGAATTTCTATCACTGTGTACAATGCCTGCCTGGTTCTGTTTATTGCACTCTGCTTCAGTCTATGAAAGTTTTTCCAGGTTTTTCTTAGCTCCTCCTATTTGTCATTTCTTACAACAGTACAGTTTCTTATAATAGAACAATAATATTCCACTAAATCATATGTATTTGAGGAGATTGCATTGGATTGTTTCTGATGCCCCTTACACTTCTATGAGGATATCTATTATCCCTGTGATCCTCAGGTCCCTAAGGATGACGAATTTACAGAGGAGGAGAGATGACTTCTAGTTCATATGAATAGAAACATTTTATTATTGGGGGAAGGACTTTAAGGATGCATGTTGATAGGTAGAAAGTAGGAGGAGGGAATTACAGGCAGAAGAATTGAAGGTGCAGATACTTCCTGTCCACTCAGGGCTTTTGAGTTCTTCTCTGAGCCTTCCACCCACATGTAATCATTAGAGCATGGAAAACCACTTCTCTGTATCTCCTTAACAGCTCTAAATTGCCTCAAGGCCCTGTTAGAATCATAAAAGAAAAATACAAAAACAAAATTGCCAATAACTGTCTGCTTTGAGCTTTGATCCCATTATTTCACAGATTCCTCTCTGCTGACACCTAGGCATGAGGATTTTGTGGTCCGCATCTTTTTAGCATAGGTTTTTCCAGGTGAGGGGGGAATAACAACTTCATTCCATGCCCCTCTCTCCCTGAAAGAAAAAGCACATTTTTTAGGAGAAACGAAGCAGACAACCTTTTTTTTTTTGCCCCTAAGATAAATCTTAGGGATGACAAGGGGAGGTTATGGTCAGGAAACTGAGGAGACCTATTTGTCCTGAGTCAATTCTTTAGTCTCCTTTCTCTTCCCTTTAAAAGAGCCTTTAGTACATTGCCCAATAAGAGAGCTTATTGTACTTCATCCTACATGCTGCAATGTGACTTTCAGACCCACTTTCTTTTCAGGGAGAGTTATCTCCTTGTAGTAAAAATCTGATAGTTGGAATATCTTTCAGAGTCTGGATTTTCAAGAGGTTGAATATTTTTATAATTAGTTCCCCCAATTCCTCTTCCTGTGTCCTTTTGAAGGCTATTAAAGTCAAACAGAATAATTCATAATTTATACTACAAGACATTGTGAGTTTTCAGAGTTGATTGAATAGGCAAGCGATATGACCAAACCTTCATTTTAATAATATTACTCTGGGCTATGACTGGGAAAGTAGACTCTAAAAGGTCACCCAAGTGCAAATATTAATAATAAGGAAATGGTTCTTGATGGATGTCACATGTTAAACCCAGTGGAATTGTGCATCAGATACGAGAGAGGGTTTGGGGGAGAGGAGGGAAGGAACATGAGTCTTGTAACCAAGAAAAATTATTCTAAATCATCTAATTAAATAAAATTAAAAAAAACAAAAGATATTGATAGACAAGATAGGTAGATAGGAAAAAAAAGAACATTACTCTGGCATCTAGGTGGAGGATAGAATAGAATGAAGAGAGACCTGAGACAAGGAGACCAATGGGGAGGCCATTGTAATAGGTCAGGCAAGAGGCGTGATGAGAATCTGAACTAAGGGGATGGATGTAGTAAGTAGGGAGAAGAGAATGAATGCAAGAGATATTATATAGGGCAGATGAAAGATAATCTTAGCAATATGGCTTAAATAAACCCTAAAAACCCCAAACAACAAAAACAAAAAACAAAAAAACCAAACCCTTAACTTGTCTTAAAATCAATACTATGCATTGGTTTGAAGGCAGAAGAGCAGCAAGAACTAGGCAATATGGTTTAAGTGACTTGCACAGGGTCACACAGGAAGTATTTAAGGCTACATCTGTACCTAAGTTCTGACTTTCAAAACTGAACCACCTAGCTGCTTGTGCTAACAAATTTTTATAAAAACAGAATCTTTGGATATTTTCTTCTGGTCCAAGCCATAAATGAAACAATTCAAACTTGACCACTTCTAGTTCATGCACCCTAGAGAATCCTGGAGGGATTCTTGGAGCTTTTTGTGCTGGCAAATGCAAGTGATATTGGATTTTGTCCTTAGTTTATGTCTTCACTTTTCCTTCTCTTTGATTCAGTCTTACTCTGAGTGAAAAAGAAACATTTCATTCAAGTATGAGGAATCCTCAGAGTAGGCTAGCCCAGATTGGTAATAGAGAACCAGATTTTTATTTTTCAGCCTAACTCCACATTTCTCATTCAGGCTCTTCATAAGCTGTTTCTTGGTATTATTTCTAGGTGAACCATTCTTTAACTCTTATTCTTGATGTCCTAGGATCTTCTTCTGATCCCTAAATCTCCAATTCAATTTCTAACCAAAACATCTCCTTTTGAAACTTATGATCACTTTTTTCTACTTTCTTTTCACTTACTGGCTCCCTTCAAGTCATCCCACTTTCCTCATAACAATACATGAGAGTGTCCATCCTCAAGGCTTGATTCCTTTTCTTTTTCTTTTCTTCTTCACTAGTTCCTGAGCCATGTTTTATTACTTATCCAGGGTGTACAGGATATTCAGGGAAGACTAGTGCTTCTGGTGTGAGGGCTTGCTAAGCTTCTTTTAGGGCAGTTTTTCTAGTTTGGTGTCTTCCTGCCACCTAGCTCTCATATTTGGCTCCAAGATACTGCAACATGTGCAGTGGCCACACTTCAGTAAACCATCTTGGCAGGTGGGCTACTCCAGGTGTAGGGTAACCCACAAGTCTTAAACCTCTTGATAAGTTAGGAGGGGATTTCCATCTCAGGCATGTTAAAATTTCCTCCAGCAGAAGGGGCAGATGAAAACAATTTGTTCCAACAGCTACAAAGGCAGTGGAAGTGAATTCTTAGAGCTTGATTAGACATCAAATAAACTAAGTTCATCCATTCTATCCTAAGCCATCATGAGTCATTCTGACTTTTTTCTTGCCAATGAACTTGATGACTCTGAATGAGAGAGAGAGGCTTATGATTTGGTGCAATTCTGCCTTGCTTAAATCTACTTAATTGTGTGACTCACTTAAACATGCGAGTCAAAGATATCCCCTCTTCCCTTGATGGAAGTCCAAGGATAATTTTATGCCCTAGTACATGGTCAGTTTTTGTGTATATTTCAGGTACTACTGAAAGGAAGGTATATTCCTTTTTATCTTCATTCAAATTCAATTTTTTTCCATAGAGCTATTAAATTTATTTTTAAAAAAATTTCATTCACTTCCTTTACTTTTTTCTTGTTTATATTTTCATTAGATTTATCTAGTTCTTAGTGGGGAAGGTTGATGTCTCCTACTAAAATAAATTTACTGGCTATTTCCTCATGAAGCTTTTTAAATTTCTTCTTTAAAAACATAGAGGCTACATCATTTGGTGTGGATATATCCACACCAAATGGTGTAGCCTCTCTCTCTCTCTCTCTCTCTCTCTCTCTCTCTCTCTCTCTCTCTATATATATATATATATATATATATATGTATTGTCAACATGGAAATCTAGAAAACCTCAGTTTATTTAGTTTGAGGGTAGAAACCCCAGATTTTGACCTTGTCACAGGAGAGGTTTCCCCCTGAGGGAAGGTCCCACGTCATCAGACAATAGACATCCACTTCAGGTGGGGTGGGAGACCCCATCTGAAGTCAAGTAGCTCTTTTGTCTCCAGAAGCATTTCCCAGTATATCACACTCTCCTTTCAAGGATCGAACTCGGGACCTTCAGCTTGTGAGACTGATGTACTACCTACTGAACCAAAGCTGAAGTGGACATATATATATATATATATATATATATATATATATATATATATATATATATATATATATATATTTAGCTTTGATATTACTTCATTTTGTATAGTACCTTTAACAAGATGTAATTTCCTTCCTTATCTTTTAATTAGATCAATTTTTGCTTTAGTTTTGTCTGAGATCATGATTGCTATTACTGTTTTATTCACTTCAGCTGAAGTACAATAGATTCTGCTCCATCACCTTACCTTTACTCTGTGTGTGTCTGCCTGCCTCAGATGTTTTTTTTTTTTGTAAATAACATATCATAGTACTCTGGTTTTTAATCCACTTCTGTTTTATGTGTGAGTTTATCCCATCCCTACTCACAGTTATTATCACCATCTGTGTATTCCCTTCCACTTTATTTTCCTCTTTTGATCCTTCTTTTTCTCTTCTTTCACTCTATCCTTTCTCACAAGTGTTGTTTTTGATTATCCATCTACTTCCCTCTCCTTTCTATTACTCCCCTCTCCTTTTTTCCTATTCCCCTTCTACTTTTCTATAGAGTAAGACAGGATTCTCAACCCAAATGAGTGTTGTTCTTCTACTCTCTCTGGGCCAGTTCTGATGAAAGTAAGGTTGAAGCATTGCTTATCATTGCCTGCATACTCCACTCCACTTTGATAGTTTTTAAATGCCTTTTTGATGATATACTTTACTTCATCCTACTTCTCTCTTCCCTTCTCTCTCAGTTTAATCCTCTTTTTCACCCCCTGATTTTTATTTTTTGTATATCATGTCATCCTAAACAGCTTATTCCCCACACCCTCTATTTATACTCCTAACTGCTTTAATAATTATACAAATTTCAAGAGTTATGAATATCATCTTTCCCTGTAGGAATATGAACAGTTTGACTTTATTGAATTCTTTAAATTTTCCCTTTCTTGTTTACCTTTTTATACTTTCCTTCAGTATGATATTTGGTCATCAAAGGTCCTGTTTAGGTCTTATATTTTCATTAGGAATGCTTGAAAATATATTTTGCTAAATGGCCAGTTTTTGTCCTGAAAGAATATACTCAGTTTTGCTGGGTAGGTTATTCTTGGTCGTAAAACTAGTTACTATGCCTTCCTGGAATATCATATTCCAAATTTTCTTATCCTTTAGGGTAGAAGCTGCTAAGTCCTCTGTAATCCAAACTGTAACTCCATGATATTTGAATTGTTTCTTTCTGATTGCTTGTAGTATTTTCTCCTTGAAGTTCTTAAATTGGGCTAAAATATTCCTGGAAGTTGTCATTTGAGGATTTAATTCAGAAGGTGATAAGTATATTCTTTAAATTTCTATTTTACTCTCTCCTTGAAAGATATCAGGGCAGTTTTCTTTGATAATTACTTGTAATATAATGGGTAGGCTTTCCCCCCTTTCTTTTGGATTATGAGTTTTAAGTTATTCAACAATTCTTAGATTGAATCTCCCAGATCTATTTTCCAGGGGAGCTGTTTTTTTTTTCAAATAATTCTTCTATTTTTCTTTTATTCTTTCAATCTTGTTTTACTGTTTCTTGATGTCTTAGGAAGTCACTAGCTTCTATTTGCCCAATTATAATTTTCAAGAAAGTATTTCCTTCTATAAGCATTTGAACTTCCTTTTCCATTTGGCCAATTCTACTTTTTAGAAAACTCTTTTCTTCATTAGATTTTTATGCCCCCTTTCCCATTTGGCCAATTATTCTTTTTGTTATTCTCTTCTTGCATTACTTTCATTTCTCTTCCCCATTTTTCTTCTGCCTCTCATTTAATTTTTGAATTCCTTTTTGAGCTAAGAATAACTAAGTCATTTATGGTTGATCATTGTTATGATTAAAATTCTCTAGACACTGTATCTTAATTTATAGTTATTTATTAAGTAATAAAAAGTAGATCAGAGAAAGAAAAGACACCAGCAAAATGTAGCCAGTCATTCTCTTAGCAACTTCCTCCCTGAACCATTGTAGGTCAGTCCTTGGGCACACTGGTCCTCCTTTAGCCAGCCCTGAGCCAGACCATCCACACTCCTACCTATCTCCCTTACCTGCCTCCTCATTCTCCCAGTCAGCTGTGTAGCCATATCTTGGACATACCAACTCTGCCTTAGTCACCTCTTCTGTCTGTGATTCCAAGACTCTACTTGCTTCCCTTACTACAATTTATTCTCTTTGGGATGTCCCTTTCCTGAGCCCCTTTGATTTGTAAGATTCCAACATCAATCTAGATAAGAGGTGTCTTCTAGACATCATGATCTTCCAAGTGTCAACACATCATACTTGGAGTGACTGAACAGTACCAGAATAGCATCTCCTAGCATGATAGGGAAGACTTCACCCATTGCCTTAGAGAGATATGGTTAAGAGATTCAGGAATAAGGCCTTTGATTTTAAAATAAAAAAATTTCTCTCAGGGTGCCATAAAAAGGGTACAGGCTAGTATTAAATTTCTACATTATCACACAATATTGCTTTTACTGTGGACAATGTTCTCCAGGTTCTGCTCACTTCACTGCATCAGTTGAAGCAAGTCTTTCCAGCTTAAAAAAAGTATCCTGTTCGTCATTTCCATCACAATTATGTACCGTAACTTGTTCAATCATTTCCCAATTGTTGGACATCCCCCCCAGTTTCCAATTCTTTGCCACCACCACAAGGAGTTGCTATAAATATTTTTGTGCATTTAAGTCCTTTTCCTTTTTAAAAAAATCTCTTTGGATTTTGACCTTGCAATGGAATTGCTGGATGAAAGGGTATTCATAATTTTATAGTCTTTTGGACATATTTCAAATTACTTTCCAGAATAGTTGGATCAGTTTACAACTCTACCAGCAATGCATTAGTATCTCAGTTTTCCCACATCTCACCCAACATTTGTCATTTTCCTCTTCTGTCATATTTTTCAGTCTTATAGGTATGATATGCTACCTCAGTGTTGTTTTAATGTTTATTTCCCCAATCAATAGTGATTTAGAGCATTTCTTATATGACAATAGATTGTTTTCATTTCTTTATCTGAAAATTGCCTCTTTATATTCTCTGACCATTTATCAGTTGCAGAGTGACTTGTATTATGCTGCTTTTAAATTCACTTTTCTATCTGCTTTTGTTTTGGGGGCAAGTTCATCCAATTCATATTCAGAGTTATTAATACTATGCATTTTCCTCAATCCTGCTTTTCCTTTCTCTCTCTTCTTCCCTCCTTTCCTTTCCCCTCCTTTCACTTTGTCCCTCTTTAAAAGTATTTTTCTTCTGAACACCACCTTTCTCAATCTACCTTCCTTTCTATAAGCCCAACACATCTCTTGTCCTCTTCACCTTCCACTTCCTTGTAGAGCCAATTCTGATGAGAATGTCTTGCCCACTGTTCTCATCTTCCCCTCCATTGTAAAAGGTCTTACCTTTTTTATGAGAGATAGTTTACTCCATTCTACTTCTCTTCCCCCTTCTTCTAGTACATCTCCCTTTTGACTCCTTTAATTTTATTTTTTTGGATATCATCTAATCATAATCAAGTTATGCTCATGCCCCCTGTCATTTATATGCATGAACACATAACACACATATTAATAAGGCTTTATATATTGTTGTTCAAACATATCAGTTATGTCTGACTCTTTGTTACCCCATTTGAGGTTTTCTTGACAAAATACTAGAATGGTTTGCCATTTCCTTCTTCATCTCATTTAAAAAAAATCCTTACCTTATGTCTTGGAGCCAATACATAGTATTGGCTCCAAGGCAGAAGAGTGGTAAGGGCTAGGCAAAAGGAGTTAAGTGACTTGCCCAGGGTCACATGGCTGGGAAGTGTCTGAGACCAGATTTGAACCTAGGACCTCCTGTCTCTAGGCCTGGCTCTCAATCCACTGAGCCACCCAACTGCCCCCTCTTCATCTCATTTTTACAGATAAGGGAACTGAGGCATTCTGTCCATTGTGTCACCTAGCTGCCCCCATATACATACATACATGCATATAAACATGTATATATACGAGTTCAGAGAAAGGAGAATCACTTTATATGAAAATAATCAAAGATAGCTTCATGGAGGAAGGGAACCTTGAAATCTGGTTTGGAATTTCGATGGTTCAAAAAAGGAAAAGAATTTATCCTGAGACCTTTACATTCAGGTTTCCTCAATTCCTACAAGATGAACTAGCCATGAATGCTGGAGAAAGCCATAGATGGAGTAGAGAAGACTAGCTATTGTTTGGAAAGTTTGGATATGACAGTTGTTAGAATAAGGGGACAATAGCAGCATTGAGAAGAGTTGAACAGTGTTGAAAAGGACCCCATTGCTTACCAAGAATGACAACAGCAATATAGTGATTGAGGACTAATAGTCAGATATGTGTTGAATCTGATGTCCTCTGAGATCTTTTCCAGTTCTTAGATTTTTTTTTATTCTGTGCCAGAGGGACTAATGAAAGGGTGGTATAGTGGAGGGTAGGAATAGAAATGTTAAAAAGAAAATAAGAGCTCTGACACTGAAAAGAAATTTTGGATTATTCCTCTTATAGTGGTCTCAACCAGTATAGTACTGTAAGAAATAAGTAACATATAAATTCTGGGAGGAAGCAGAGAACTCATTGAAATATGACTGGGCTATCTTGACTCTTTTGATAGAAGTGAAAATCCTTTCTATGTCTTTAATTGTGTAAATAAAATTGATCAATCAATAAACATCTATTAAATGTTTTGTATGTGTTTGGTATCATGCTAAGCATTGGGAATAAAAAGATAAAAATTTCAGGGAACTTCCATTCTATTGGAGGAGATAGCATATACATATATTAGTATTCACAAAATAAGCAGAAGATGATTTAGAGAGAAAGAGGTGGGGTAATAGTTGGGAAGATTAAGAAGGGATTAATGAGGAAGATGGTATTTGAATTGAGTCTGAAAGAATGGAAATGACTTAAATAAAGCCTATTCTGTGTTTGATGCTTTGTAAGTTCGAATACTTGTAAGGGAAGCTTATGGTCACGTAGAGAGCACTACCATATACTGACCCAGGTTTTGTCTGGAAAATGAGACAGATTAATGAGGTTATTGAGCATATAACCTTGGTGGGGAATTACAGATATTGACATTTCTACGTTTTACCTTGGGAGAGACAAAGTTAACCAAAGAGGATTTGAGAAACCCCCCAAATGTCCCTGGGATCTTTGTGTCAGGAAGCAAACTTTGTTACAAGGATTATTCTTCTAGAGTTAGTCCATTGAACCTTGACAATATGGGATCCAGGAATGGTTGGTGCCTCTCCTCAGAGTGAAGGTTATATTGGCAGGATCATTCCACTCTTGGGCGGCAGCAGAATGTATCATGCTTGCATGTTCCAAAAACTATTTCATCATGTTGACATTTCTTGCGGCACTTTCCTCGGCCAAGTCTGCATGTTGCACAGATCTTATTCTTACCTGCACCAAAAAAAGACATGATGAAATCAGAAATTCATTAATGCTTTCCTGGAGTGTTAAAATTGGCTGAATGGGCAGAGGGGATCTATGCAATCAGTGCCATTTATAGAAGGAGTCCGTAATCTTCACTGCACTGAGACCCTCAAAGTTATCAGGGAAGATAACACAGTCTCTCTTTTCTAGACATTTACTCTCTGATGGGGATAGATAAGATGGATAAAAATGAAAATATTACCATTCTTAAATATCAAAACCAAAAAATGATCAGCTATCTAGGTTCAGCTTTTTAATAATTGCTTATAAAAATAGCAAAGCCTACAGAGGAATGAAAAGTAGGCTTTTAAAAAAAGCAAAGTATTACAGTGTTAACTTATAGGTTAAAAGAAAATCATATTTGAATTTTGTCATAAAGGCATAACTGGAATCTCAGCAAGTGGGAAAACTTTAGTTGAATTGGTATATGGCTTTCACTCCCATGTGTGGTTGAGGTAGAACGGAAAGACCAGAAATAAGATCTGTGGATGTTGAAGAACTCTGAGGCTGGAATGTTTGAAGGTGATGGGGCTGTGATGGATGATCAAGCTAGGAGTAAGCCACTGAATTTATGAATTGGGAGAGAGTGTAGAGGAGGTCTAGAGATGACATCCTTATATCTGGATAGCATGGGGTGGATATGAAAGAAAAAGAGTTTGTTACCGAGTGATGGTGCCAGGAGAAGGATGTGGATGTGTCAGTGGAAACTAAGATATTAGGTGAATCTCTTCTATTAGAACTAGGTAGAAGGGTATGAATTATGAAGCGGTAGACCATGAATAGAGTGACAAAAATATGGTAGAGAGTGACAAAAGTATGGTATTTTCAGGAGAAATCTAAGTTTTAGGGAGCAGCAGAAGATAAAAGGAATATGTAAGCAAGAGTTATAGGATCATAGGATCTAGGAGAATAGATTTAGAGATGGAAAAGATCTTAGGGGTGATCCAGTTTTGCCTTGTAGATGAGGAAACTCAGCCCCAGAGAAATGAGTTGCCCAAGGTAATATTGGTACTCCTTCTAAACTCAGACCTTTTGACTGCTTAAAAAATAAAACTTCAGCCCTTCTGTCTTAAAATTCTGCCCAAGGCAGAAGAGCATTGTAAGGGCTAAACAATTAGAGTTAAGTGACTTGCCTAGGATCATACAGGTCGAAAGTATCTGAGAGTAGATTTGAACCCAGGATTTCCCATCTCTAGGCCTGGTTCTCTATGCCCTCTGACTCTTAATCTGAATATTCTTCCACTGTACCACAATAGAGTTCCAAAGTGTGAGGTAGAAAGGTAGGGTAGAGGAGAATAGGGACTGAGTAGAATCAGACTGAATTTTCTGTCTGAGGAGGAGAAGCAGCCTGGGAACCAGGCAAAGCAGAATGGCAGATTAGGCATAGTATCTGGCATTGTAAGAAAAAGATAGAAAGTGGCCTGTCCAAGGGAAGAAATCACATCTTCTTGCTTATGTCAGGACATGAGAAAAGTGCCAAACACCTTGCATTTGCTCCAGTCTTATTTGTAACCCACATCTTCCTAGCTCACAGTATAGCCTGCTATCCTCTACACCACATGAAGCCTCAGCTAAAGTAAGATCAAACAATTTGGCACTAGAAATAATATGGCAGTAGTTGATTGGCTGCTACATAACCAAAAGGAGTCAGAGACAGGCAGCTTTCTATTTCCTATACTGAGTCTTTGGGCAATACTTCTCCCCCCCAGGACTTCTGACAAAGTGTTGTCCTTGTCATTTAATTATTATTTTTAATAACTTTAATCTGATAAAATCAGAGACTAAGGAACAGAGAGATTGCTACTGGGGAAATGAGTGGAAATATAGGACCTCAGCTGCTTTGAATCCAATGTAATGGACTTTGCTACTAGTAGCAATACAACAAGCCAGGACACTCCTGAAGGATTTATGGGAAAGAATGCTAGCCACATTGAGAGAAAGAACTGTGGGAGTAGACATGCAAAAGCAAAACATGTGACATCACTTATCACATGAACATATTGTGATAGAGATGTGAAGAGAGAGGGATTTTGCAGGATTTGTGGACCAAGATGCAGGGCTGGAGATCTACCTCTAGATGCAAGAACCAGGATTCCAATGGAATGTTCCTGGTTGTTGGTGGTTGGGCTGACTTGGCTTTTTGGACTGGGTCTCTGACTGGGAGACACACTCTAGCTCCCTGGAGTTTTGAATCTGGCTGAAAGACCTTTGTGAATCTGATTTGGTTTTTTGGGTTTCTCTGGCTCTGAGCAGTGGAAGCTGACCAGGGGAGAAGTTTTTGAGTTGGTGCTCTATATGAGAGTTGAGCTGGCCAGGATAATTTGAGAGATTTTCTTGGTGAAGAAGAAAGAAGATTCAAACCGCTGTCCTCCTTCCTAATTGTCTGAGAGTCACACTTGTGACTCCCCAAACCCTCAATTTTATCTCACTTAAATTAGGGAAATCCTCATCCCTCTTACCTCAGTTTCCTATCCTGTTATCCCAATAAATCCCTTGACTGAGGAAGTAACTAGAGTATCTTTATAGTTCACTCAGGAGGGAGGGAAGGAGCCAAAGGCTTCAAGAAGAACTGGGTGGAAAGGGTTGGTAAAGGGAAGGAGTGAGGGAGGAAGGAGGTTAGGAAATAGATTGATCCATTAGCAATCAGTAGGGATCAATAGGCAGAAACCCCAGAGCCAATCCCAGAGCAGTATCCCCTTTGTAACAGCATCTCTGTGTGTGTGGCACCCCCCAGCATTTTTCTGTTTCTACGTCCATTACCAATAAGCAGCCTCAGGTCCCATTAGCAGCCTCTCTAGTCACAGCCAGTCAGAGAACAACAGTCATTGCTGAAGTAATAGTTCCCCTCAGTTTACCTTCTCTATCTCAATAAGTAGCAGTTTCCTATCAGCTTACATCTTTTATTTCAATATGGGGATGGGATTTGGGGTTTAGGCCTTAAAAATTGCTCTATAGCAAAAATGAATAATATGGGAAAATGGTGTCAAGTGACAATATCTGTGTAAACCAGTGGAATTGCTTGTTGGCTCTGGGAGGGGGGAAAGAAGAGGAGAGGGAAAGAACATGAATCATTTAAACATGGAAAATATTTTTTAAAAATATAAAGAAAGAAAATTTAAAAAAAGAAAAAAGAAAAACTAAAAACTGGGATGCATTTTCAACTCTTTTCATTTTGACAGAAAAATAAATTAAAAACAAAAACAAACAAAAAAAAGAAAACCTAAGGTTAATATCTAACCTGAACATATAGCTCTAAATCTATAAACTGGGATGCATTTTCAACTCTTTTCATTTTAACAGAAAATTAGAGAGTAATCAGCATGTTCCCACATGAAGATTCTGCAGACAATCTTCACCAAAAGCATGGATTTGGAATTTTTTTCTTTCTAGGACTGATGAGAATCTTGCACTTGAATCATCCACATTTTCTTGCTTTGTCTTCCTTGCAACCACCGGCATCCACTTACCTGATTAGTGGCTAGATAAGGCAGAGGAGCCTGTGACTGTGCAACAGAGACTTTTCCTTGGTGAAATATTAAATGTTTGATGCAAGGGATTGAAAACTAGTTAGTAGCATCATATTCTCTCTGACTAAGTCAACCAGCCCAGACTACCAGGGACAAATCATGGCCCAAGGTATGAAGGAATCATTTTGATGAAA
This sequence comes from Monodelphis domestica, assembly GCF_027887165.1. Lineage (NCBI taxonomy): Eukaryota > Metazoa > Chordata > Mammalia > Didelphimorphia > Didelphidae > Monodelphis > Monodelphis domestica. Next base: position 568,079,350 of record NC_077227.1, on the reverse strand, counting down.
AGGTGACATATAAGATAAGAATTTATCTTTAATAAATTTTTTAATAAGTTTTAAAAATAAATCTTTAATTAATTTTCCATCTGTCAGCAACAGATGGAAAATAGGAAAATGTAAATAGCAATCTGGGATCAGAGGAATGAGTTGGGATTTCCAGTATGTGATGTTCTCTTTGTCTCTACCCTGGCCAAGACAGCTCTTTGTGGCTTGTTACAGTTTCCTAGATTTCCAGAGTCAAGATCAGGAAGGCTTGCAATACTGTGGTATAGTAGAAATAGATGGACCCAGAAAAAGAAACTTTAATTTAAATCTTTCCCCCAATACTTACTAGCTATGCGATCATGAGTAAACCACATCACATCCTCCCAGTGTGCCTCAGTTTCCCAATATATAGAATGGAAATAGTAACCCTTGGATAGTTTAAGTATGTGATCATGGCTAAGTCATTTCACAAACCTCTTCTCCCTCTCCTCTGCTTCATTTCCACAACATATAAAGAGAATTAAAAATAGCTGTACAGAATTGTTGCAGGGAAAAAGTCAAATAAATCTTAATGAATTTTAAAATGCATGAATTATTACTGCTGAGATTTAAGAAACAAGAAAATAGGAGAACTTACCTCCTATAGCTGGCTCATAAAATTGAAGTCCTGCTTTGCAACCTAAAGTTAAAAGCAAATGTGCGTGTCAATTCAATTAATTACAAAATTTTGTTTGGCACCAAGTAGGTTAGAAGAAGATTATACTATATTACATGGCTCACTTCTACTCTGACCCAAAGGAGTACATAAATTCAAGGATGGAATTAATCCTGATCACAGAAGCACAAATCTGGCCTTCTGATATCAGACAAGAAGAATGTGAAATCTGTTTTGGCCAAGACAAGGAGAAGCTAGGTGACAGCAGATAGAGTACCAGACCAGAAGTCAGGATGATCTCATCTTTCTGAGTTCAAATCTGGCCTCAAACGCTTACTAAGTTAGGCGAGTTACTTAGCTTTGTTTGTCTCAGTTTCCTCATATGTAAAATAAACTGGAGAAGGAAATGGCAAAGCACTCTCGTATCTCTACGAAGAAAACCCCAAATGGGGCCACAAAGTGTTGGATATGACTGAAAATGACTGCACCAATCTATCTATAGAGCATGCCATCTCTGTTTCTGTAAAATCAATGGCACGCTTGTGACAACTTCAAGAACTATTTGTTGTTGGCCCTCCCTTCTCCCATCCCATTTACAAATATTTTTCAGTCATTTGTGTTGGTGGGGCCCCATTCTCTTTGCTGTAATATTAGCAGGATGGGATCCTTGTGAGAACAGCTCCAGCCAGGACCATTTAGCTTCTGTCTAAGACAGAACAACTTTGCCACCTGGATCATTAGATTATAGCGTTTAGATTATAGTTATTAGATTATAGAGTTGTAAGGGGCTTTGGACAATATCTAGTCCAGCTTGTTCATTTTAGAAAAATAAATCCCAGAGAGAGATTAAGTGATTTGTCCAAGGACAAGTAGGCAACCATGGTAGGATCTGAACTCAAGCTAAAGACAGTGTTCTTTCCATTGCCCTATCCCCCATTAGTGAAGTTCCTTTACCTGGGAGAATTTGATTCAAAATGTAGATAATGGCAAAAAATAAGAAGAAAATCCTCCACATGGCTGAGGAGGAATAGAATCAGCAGAGCAGATGAAGACCAGGCTCAAGTCCCAGGGAGAGAAGCAAAGAATTCTTTCTTTTATATTTGTAGTCAGTAATGAAGGCTTGGAATAATAATGTGTTTAATGGAGTGCAACTGAAGGAAGCACATTTCCATGCTTCATTGCTAATGTCAAATGATGGCCACCAAGAATCGGGCAATACTTTGTCTCAGCCCAATGCTTTACATCTCCTCATTGGTGAGCTCAGAAGTTTGCTATATCACTTTGTAAGAGCAAAATGCCCCTTATGGGCAAAAGTCCCTTTATTCATCTGTCAACTGCTGGGGTTAGACTAGAAGATCTCTGAGGTGCTTTCTACATCTCTTATCTCTACATATCCAATAAGTTCCTAAGCTCCATCTATTTTATCGCCACAATATCTCTTGTATTCATTCATTTCTCTCCATTCACAGGTCTACTAACTCTAGTTCATGCCCTCACATAGCCTTTTATCTCAACTGTTCTAAATGGTTCTTTGTTTCCAGTCTCCCCTTTCTCTAATTCATCCTTCATTTAACTGCTTAAGTAATCTTCCTAATACAAATTTTTGCCATGTCTCTTCTGCTCCAAAATCTTCAGTGATTCTCTGTTATCTATGGGATAAAGCACCAACTTTTTGCCTAGAATTTCAGTCTCTTCCCAATCTCAGACTGACCTGCCTTTGTGAAAGTTACAGTCTAAATAAATAAACTATTGATAGGTCTTTGAACTTGACATGTTTCTCTGTATGTGGGGGTACAGACATGGACCCTAGACCACCAGCCTTTGTTAAAGGATAGGCAGGGCACTCTGAGACCATGGTCCTAGATTCTGTTTCTGGGAAAGAAGCAGGGCAAAGGAGAGCTCACCTAAAGCAAAAGTCTGCTGCCCTCTAAATTTTAGTGCTCTAAGGCCAAGTCATAGCTACTCTACCCTAATTATATATAGTTCTGAGGCACATTGCCTTAATGTGACAATAGGTAACAGCATTTGCAAGGTCTGCCAGCAAAGCACTGAACACTCTTCTTATCTTTGCATTGTATCTTATCTAAGGTCAGACAGCTAAATTTGGGGAAGAACCAAGAATAGAACCCAGGTGTCTTGAGTCTCCATTTGAAGGCTCTTTCTCTATATTATACTATCTCTCATTAGTATCCTCATGTGAATAAACAATACATTACTGCTCTGATTTCTGTTGAAGACCCAGAGGCTCTTGAAGTACTGAGATAATAGCAATTCATGTTGAAATGTGACCTGGTCAATCCTCCATTGAAGACCCAGAGGAAGTCTTTAGGTATATTGGGTAGATCTTCTTTGGAGGACACAAAGAATGAACGACATGGACAAGACTTGCACATGATTTCAGGATCATAGATTAGAATTGGCAGAGATCTTAGAGGTCACTTAATTCCATTCCTTCATTTTATCCATGATGAATTGAGGTATAGCTAAGGTATTTGGTTTGTCCAAAGTCCTCTTACTCTAAATCCAGTTTTTTTCACTATACTACAGATTTTCTCTATATTCCTTACAGGAATGCCCACAACCACATGATTGTGCCATTGTCATACAGTAGGGAGGGGGTATCCCTTCAAATGAATCTCTCATAGAAAAACTTTAGATATTGCATTACCCAGATCTGGGAGATGTTTAGGGGGATACTAGTAGGTTGAACAGAGTCAATCTTTCAAATCATATCACAAAGATGACCATAAATTCTGGCTTCTACTATCTACTTCCTGAGTTGACCTTGGAATATTATCATCAAATGATACTAGAGATGGAATTACCAATTTTGCCATAAAGCATAGCTTGTCCTAAGTGTGTCCCAGATGGGTCAGGAGGGTTCTGGGAATAGATCAGAGAGGGAGAAAGTTTCAACTTAAGGCAATGGAAGTGGTCCTTCTGAGTTCCCTTGAAGTAATAATTAGATTTTTGTCTTTAGGGCATCTAGATAGTACAATGGAAAGAATGGCTTGGAGACAAGAAGACTCATCTTTATCAGTTCAAATCTCACCTCAGAAACTTATTAGCTGTGTGACCCTGGGAAAGTCACTTAACTCTTTTTGTCTCAATTTCCTCATCTATAAAATGAGTTGGAGAAAGAAATGGCAACCTCCTCCAGTATCTTTGCAAAAAATCCCCCCAAAACCAAATGGGGTCATAACAGATTGGCAGGAACACAAATTTGAAGGAGAATAATAATGTGCTTAAGGACCACAAAGCAGTAGCATTTACCCCTTTACTTTTTCATGCCAAAGTTCTCTTTATTAAATGTTATCTTATGCTCAGACTCTTGCTATGCATCCCATTTTTGGGGCCACAAAACTAAGAAAATACAGTGCCTTTTATAACTGAATGGAGGATGACCTTGAAAAGGGAACATCTGTAGACAAGCTGTGTAATCAAGAGGCTATTATTATAGCGTAGGCAAGACGTATGCTGCCTGGACTATGATGGCTATGGTACAAATGTAGTAGATGGAATAGATATAGAAGCAGAATGGACAAGACAAAGCAGCTTACTGGGTTCTGGGGGTACTGGTGATTGAGAGTGAAAAGTTAAGGATGACTCCCAGCTTGTGAACCTGAGGGACTTCACAAGTAATCAGGAAATTAGGAGATGGGAGAGGGAGATCAAAGGAGAAAGATATGAGTTCTATTTTGGAATATGTTGAATTTGAGAAGACTGAGACCTTTAAATAGAGCAGCCAACAGGTGAAGATGGAGGCCTGGAGAGCAGGAGGGAGATATGATCATGTCTCATCAATAATAAAAAAAGCTTTTTACTAACTCTTCCATTCTATCTGACTGCCATCCCATCTTTCTGTGATGCCCATTGCTTTTAGAATAAAGTATAAACTCTTCTTTTGGTATTTAAAATCTTGTATAAAATAGCTCCAGCCCTGAAAGGGTTGCTAAAATGTACATAAAGATCCCTGTGGGATGCATATTGACTTTGAAAATCCACAATCTTGTTCTATTGTATTTTAAATTATTTTGTTTAATATTTTCCAAATGAATTTTGATCTGTTTTGGCATCCCAGAATGTGTTCTAAGACACAATGTGTGATATGGAAATCACTTTAAAAGACTGATATATATTAATTTAAGGTCGCCAAGGAATTCAGCTATGTAATTCCTAAATGAAAACTCAAGTCAGCTGTCAACCTTTTTATGGTGTTTTAATTACAAACAGGAGGAAGAAAAGTATTAGAGGGAAAGAGAGAGAGGGGGAAAGGGGAGAGAAGGGAATAGGGCTTAAATACCCACTCTGCTTAAGCTGAGCCAAAGGCCCAAGGCCCTGGATAGCTGAGGCAAAGAAAAGAGCTCAGTCCCTATCACTCACTTAACTAAAATGGAGAAACAGTCTGATGGCTCCTCCACTCCAAGCACCAGGCTCCAACCATCTCTCTCCCTCCACACAGGAAGTCCCCAGAACTCCTGAGCTGTCTTCTACCTCACTTCCTGTCTCTCACATGTGCCAATGGTGGCTCTCGCTTAATTTAGGACTGCCCAGAGGTCTGTCCTTTTTGCACGTCTGTTGAAGGACATATTCTCAAATAATTAAATCTTGAGTTTTGCAGCAGCCCTTCCTAAATCTTGTTACCCTGACTAGGGTGGAGATTGTAGTTTCCAAGACCTGATTCTGTCATTCCAAGCATCTCTATTGTTATTGATCAGGAAATAGCTAAATCCCATCTTCTAAAGAATGGTTTGAATAGGGTTGAGTAGTTTTGAAATTCACAAATGTAATGTACTGGCCACCTTTGAGACTTCTCCAACCTATCTTTTTTTTTTCTTTTTAAATTTGGAATAATCTATTCTTTAAATTTTTTCCTTTGATAATATCTTATTTTTCTCCAATTACATGTAAAAACGATTTTTAATTTTTTTAAAAAATTTGAGTCCCAAATTATTTCCCTCTGTCCTGAAATGAAAAGCAATCTGAAACAGATTTTATATATGCAATCAGATAAAATGTTTCCCCATATTAATCCTTTTGTGGAAGAAAAATCAAATAGAAAATCATCATGCCTATTGGGATTGTCTTGGATAATTTTATTGCTGATAATAGCCAAGTTATTCACAGTTGTTCATTGTACAATTTTGCTATTAGACTGTATACAGTATACTCCTGGTTCTGTTTTCCTCACTCTGCTTCAGTTCATGCAAATCTTTTTAGGTTTATCTGGCATTCTCTTGCTCATCATTTCTTTTTTTTTCTCTCTTTTTAAAAACTAAAACCCTTTATCCTCTTAGAATCAATACTGTGTGTTGGTTCCAAGGAAGAAGAGTGGTAAGGACTAGGCAATAGAGGTTAAATGACTTGCCCACGGTTTCACAACGAAGAAATGTCAGAGCCCAGAACTCAGGACCTCCATTCTCTGGGCCCAGCTTCCAGTTCCCTGAGCTGCCAAGCTTCCCCCTTGCTCATCATTTCTTACAGCATAATAGTATTTTATTATAATCATCTGCTACAGTTTACTCAATAATTTCCCAATAGATGGGAAACTTCTTACTTTCCAATCCTTTGCCATTCCAAAAAGAACTGCTTTCAATATTTTTGTATTCATAGGTCCTTTTCCTTTTTTTTTTTTGCTATCCCCTTAGGATACAGATCTAGTAATTGTGTTGTGGGGTAAAGGATTCAAACTGTTCTCTTATCTCTTACTTAAAAAACTATTATAGGTAGCTTCTCTTCCTGTGGTGTAGGGGGTCACTATTCCAGTCTTCAGGTTCTTTGTGCAGCTGCCTTCAGAGTTAGCTATGGGGATCTATACGTTTTCAGTAATTCCAATGTTCCATTTATATCCCAGAAGGACAGACCCCTCTTGCCAACTTTCTAAGTTATCTTGGCCGGAAAAATTGTATTATGTTGTCCTTTTGAGGTTTCTGCCACTGCTAAATTTATTCTGAGGTCTTCTATCAAAGTGGTTTGGAGGGTAATTTGAGAGTGATTAGGAAGGTCCTGTACCTTCTCTGCCATCTTGGCTCTGCCTTGCCTATCTTTTTCTCTTTCCAGCATTGATTTTTTAAAAAATTAATAAACATCAACAGTCATGAATACTTTGATATACAAAGAACATTGAAAGATGATTGAATAGGAAATTATGAGCTATTTTAAACTTCATTTTGTAAACCACATTTCACTTAGCTTCTGTAGGTACTATTATTATCCTCTTTTTACATAAGAGGAAATTGAGGCAAATAGGTCAGCTGATTTTCCCAGAGTCATGCCACTAGCAAGTGTCTGAGCCTGGGCTTGAGTTAGGTCTTTCTAACTTCAAGACTACTGCTTTATCTACCATGTTATCTAGTTGCTACTAATGTTAATCTTTCCCATTTGCATTTGACCTCTTTGGGGTACAGGGTTAGTGGGGGTATTACTTGGTCAAAGTGCAGTTTACTTTTTTGTATAACTTTATGTACAATTTAGCAACTTTGGATGTATAGTTCTCAATGGTTTTCAGAATGATTAGATCAATACATAGCTTCAATAACAATATATTGGCAGACCTGTTTATCTACCACTCCAACAACTACCACTTTCCATTTCTGTCATGTTTGACAACCTTATGGGTATGAAGTAGGAATCTGAGTTATTTTTAGCTTGCTTTATTCTGATTGAGGATTTGGAACATTTAAAAAGTTTGATATTTTCAGAACTGCCTTTCCATATTCTTTGACTTTTTCTATTGGGGAATAGCTCTTTAGTCTACTTTTCCAGGTTTATTACACATTGATCCTCCTGGCATACTCTAGCTCTAGCAAGGCTGGCCTAACCTACTTTCTGATCCTCATAAATTACATTTGCATCTTCAGTTCCTATAATTTTTCATAGGCTATCTCCATGGCTGGAATGCTCTCCCTCTTTACCTCTTCTTGGAACCTCTTGCTCCTTTCAAGGCTTAGCTCAAGGTTTTGCTTTAGCAGTCTTGCTTGATTCCCTTCAGCTGTTAGTGCCATACTCAAATCACCTTGTTTCTTTTATATATAGCATTTATTCATTTATAGTTAAACATATATCACCTTGCAGATCTAGGGTTGTTGAGGGCAGAGATTGTCCCAATTTTGCATTTGTGTCCCTAAAACCCAATGCAGAGCAGGGATAGGGATAGTAAAAATAAGTGTCCCTATGACTTTTCTTAGTTTAGGAAATTCTCTCCACTACCTTAACTTTTAAGTCTTAGAAGGATTTGCCTGAGGCACTGAAAGAGTAAATGACTTGCCCATCCTCACTTCAGTATATGTCAAAAGTAGAAGCCAGTTCATTCTTTGTCCACTATGCCACATACCAAGTGCTTATTAATTGATTAATTAGTTCTCTTCTTCTTGACTGCTAACTTCCTTTTTAAAAGAAATTATATGCACATTATTCTTTACTTCTTTATCTTCCACTCTCCTTGGCCTTTTCTGATCTCTCTTCCTTGACCACTACTATACCCAAATTGCTTTTTCCAATGCCACCAATGATCTATTTGACAAACCAAAGAATTCTTTTCAACTTTTATTCTCCTTGATCCATCTGTAGCATTTGGCTATTGGTCACTTACTTCTACTAGATGCTGAATATTCTCTCTCACCTGGTTTAAGAGATGATTTTTTCTCTTTTAACTTTTCTATCTACTGTCTCTGCCTTATCATTCTCTTCCCAAACCCTCCATGTAACTGTTTTTCAAAGATCTTTCTTGTCCCACTTATGTAAAACTTCCTTTGCCTTGGTCAGATCATTTACACATAGAATCACATAATTTCAGAAGAACTTAGAGACCATCTAGTGCTACCTACACATGATTGAGAAATACCTTTGTAATATTCCCTTTAAGCTGCTATCACATCTCTACTTAAAGATATCAAGTGAGAACAAATTTACTGCTTCCCAAGGTAGCACATTCAATTTTTGGTTGACTGTAATGGTCTGTGATTCTGTGGATAAATGGAAAAACAAACATGCTTTTTGGGTAGGCATGAAGGAATAGAACAGAATGCCAGAAGACATCCCAGCATAGCACTAGATACCCAGCATAATTCAAGAAATACTTGTTTATTGGTTGAAAACAAAGAGGGCGAGTAAGACAAAGTATAAGAGGTGGGATATAGATGACAACCCCAAAAAGGAAACTAAGAAGGACATTCAGATGAGGTAAAAGAGAATGCAATATCTGGAAATAACAGAGTGGAGAGAGTGTCAAAGAAGTGGGAGGCAATAGTGTCATAAATGACAGGACTTTCAGGAAGGATAAAGATTCAGAATAGTCTGCAGAAGTTATTATTTAGGAGATTATTAGTAACCTTGGATAGAACAGTTTCAGTGGAGTATTAGGATTGGGAGTCAGGTTAATAAGAGGTTGAGAAATCACTGAGAAGAGAGGAAGTTGAGGTATCAAGTATATCTAGGTTTTTCTACTAAGAACTGTGTAATGAAAGGAAGGATATATCATGATGATTTGAGGGACTGGCAGATGAAGTGAAGGGATTTATTTATGGGGGAGAGTTGGTCCTCTTTTAGAGTAATGATTAAGGAGCCAGAAGATAAAGTCTTAATATTTTTTTTTATTTTAATATTATTTTATTTGGTCGTTTTCATACATTATTCACTGGAAACAAAGATCGTTTTCTTTTCCTCCCCTCCCCTCCCCCCCCCCCCCGCCTTTCCCTCTCCCATAGCCGACGCATGATTCCACTGGTTATCACATGTGTTCTTGACTCGAACCCATTTCCCTGTTGTTGGAGTTTGCATTATAGTGTTCATTTAGAGTCTCTCCTCAGTCTTATCTCCTCCAACCCTGTAGTCAAGCAGTTGCTTTTCAGCGGTGTTTTTACTCCCACAGTTTATCCTCTGCTTGTGGGTAGTATTTTTTTTTTAGATCCCTGCAGATTGTTCAGGGATTGCATTGATACTATTGGAGAAGTCCATCACCTTCGATTGTACCACAATGTATCAGTCTCTGTGTACAATGTTTTCCTGGTTCTGCTCCTCTCGCTCTGCATTATTTCCTGGAGGTTGTTCCAGTCTCCATGGAACTTCTCCACTTTATTATTCCTTTTAGCACAATAGTATTCCATCACCAACATATACCACAATTTGTTCAGCCATTCCCCAATTGAAGGGCATCCCCTCATTTTCCAATTTTTGGCCACCACAAAGAGCGCAGCTATGAATATTTTTGTACAAGTCTTTTTGTCCATTATCTCTTTGGGGTACAAGCCCAGCAGTGCTATGGCTGGATCAAAGGGCAGACAGTCTTTTATCGCCCTTTGGACATAGTTCCAAATTGCCCTCCAGAATGGTTGGATCAATTCACAACTCCACCAGCAATGAATTAATGTCCCCACTTTGCCACATCCCCTCCAGCATTCATTACTTTGCATAGCTGTCATGTTAGCCAATCTGCTAGGTGTGAGATGATACCTCAGAGTTGTTTTGATTTGCATCTCTCTGATTATAAGAGATGTAGAGCACTTTTTCATGTGCTTATTAATAGTTTTGATTTCTTTGGCTGAGAATTGCCTGTTCATGTCCCTTGCCCATTTGTCAATTGGAGAATGGCTTGATTTTTTGTACAATTGATTTAGTTCTTTATAAATTTTAGTAATTAAACCTTTGTCAGAGGTTTTTATGAAGATTGTTTCCTAATTTGTTGCTACCCTTCTGATTTTGGTTACATTGGTTTTGTTTGTACAAAAACTTTTTAATTTGATGTAATCCAGATTATTTATTTTGCATTTTGTAATTCTTTCTAATTCTTGCTTGGTTTTGAAGTATTTCCCTTCCCAAAGGTCTGACATGTATACTATTCTGTGTTCGCCTAATTTTCTTATAGTTTCCTTCTTTATGTTCAAGTCATTCATCCATTTTGAATTTATCTTGGTGTAGGGTGTGAGGTGTTGATCTAAGCCTAATCTTTCCCACACTGTCCTCCAATTTTCCCAACAGTTTTTATGAAATAGTGGATTTTTGTCCCAAAAGCTGGGATCTTTGGGTTTGTCATATACTGTCTTGCTGAGGTTGCTTGCCCCCAGTCTATTCCACTGATCCTCCTTTCTGTCTCTTAGCCAGTACCAAATTGTTTTGATGACCGCTGCTTTATAATATAGTCTGAGATCTGGGACTGCAAGACCCCCTTCCTTAAAGTCTTAATATTTTAAAAAGAATGGAGATGGTTGAAGGGGTAAGCTCTCTAGGAGGAGATAGGAGAGCAAGCAATTAAGGATGTAGACAGGTAGTACTTGGTAGGAAGAAGAATGGAGCAGAGATTATGGGACTTCAAGGTAAAAGTGCAGAGGTACATTCAATAGATTTCTACTGTCCAAATAAAAATTCTGGTTGTTGTTGTCTGTCCAAATCACTTATCTTCTTTCCTTGATGAGTTCAGTGCCTGGTTCACATTATTTATTCTTGCTCTCATACTAGGGGACTTCAGCATCCTCTGATTTCTCTCCTACTCATATTTGACTAAATAAAGTTGGAGAAAATTACAGGACTGTGCTAACAGGATCCCCTATAAATTTATGTTAAAACCTTAACTGACCCTCCCAGTAAAGCAAAACAATCACTTTACACATCTATAATTGACTCACCATAGCAGCATTTCCAAAATTATTCATCCTTTGTCAGATTCTCATATAGCTCTCCCTACTCTCATGCTCTCATGCCACTGAAAAATTTAAAACAGTTTCTAAGAATTTCCTTTTTTTCCCTTCTCCTCACATACCTTTTGTCACTGATTCCTTTTTCATTTCTCTTTCACATGAAGTTATGGGTCTTCTCCAGGCCATGGCAACCTGTTCTATGTGTACAAATGATTACATTTCAATCCCATCTTTTCCAGTAGATTGATATTCCTCTACCATCTTCACTCTCTTACTTATCTTCAATTCTCCCTATATATTGTCCCTTTCCTGCTATCTACAAACATGTCTACAACTACCACATTCTCAAAAAACTTTCTCTTCATCCATCATCCCTACTAATTAAGTCCCATATGTCTTCTCTCTTTTGTGGCTAAACTCCTAGAGAAAGTCTTCTACAATCAATGCCTCCATTCTTTTCTCTTTGCTGTGTTCTTTACTTCCTAAAGTCTGGCTTTGTTATTTCACTGGAATGGCTCTTGCCAAATTTACTGATGACTTCTCAATTTCCACATCTAATTCCGAATCTAATAGTGGTTTTAAGGAGTGTGACCTCAGGGAGCAGAGTAGAAATCCAACTACGTATTCAAGAAAGAACTAATTCTAATATTTGAAAATGGAGCTTTAGAGAGGAAAATAACTTGATAAGCCAGCAATGGGAGTATTCCTCTAGGAGAAAAAAGATAACACACCTTCCAGTACCAGAGGTATGAGTTGCCTTGGCCACAGAGATTTCTTACATATGTACTTTGTTACTATTGTATTCTGTTTGTGCCCATTTTTCTCATGTATTCTTTGTGTATTTGTGGGAAAGTGTTTACAGGTTTATGGGTTGCCAGCATTTTGGAGAAACCGGTTTTACTATGCCCTTTTAGGAAATGCCTTTGCTATGAAGTAATTTTTTGAATTGGCTTATTGTTAAGAGAAAATTCACTCGATGAAGTTTGTATATTAGCTTTAGGATTGTGTATCTGTAGAAGTACTTCTTAAACCCATGGAAGCAGTCAGCATCCTCTGAGGTCTCAGCCTGAGAGTTTAAATGCAAGTTGGGGGCAACATTCCAGTGATTTGTCAGGCTCCCCTTGCAATTCCATGAAAGAAATACTTGCTCATACTCTGAAAAGGGAGCATGAGGATCACAATCTTTGCAGCTTGTTCAACAATTTGTTATCTGCTTTTTAAAAATTATATTTTGGACTTTCTGGAATCAGGGGCTGGTCAAATATCAGTTCTCTTACACATGTAATACATAATGAAAATGAAGGAGAAAAAAGGTAGTTGAGAAAAAGGAACATATATCAGTTGGCATATGGAATGTGTAATTTCACATGTCCATAGTTTTTCACTTTGGCAAATTAAGTGAGGGAGCTGGATTTTTCCATCTTAAGCTTGGTCATTAACATTTCATAGGGGACAATACTTACATTTTATTACTTACCTCTAGGGAGAGATGTTATACCTCCATTCTTGGTAGCCAATTAAAGGAGTAAAATCACCTTTTTTGCTTAGAGTTAGAGAAAAGGAAGAGTTCCAGACCAATGTCCTCCCTGACACCCACGGAGAGCAATAATCAAAGGTGATAACTTACCTTCTTTTGGGTAACTAGTCAATAGACCATGGAAAGATTTTTATTCTTTATAAGTTTCAGTGATAAAAATTACTTCCTGGTCCTGAACTAACTATAAATGAGGGTGCTTGGTGTCACAGAGTGCTCTGATTTCTACTGACCCTCTGCTGGTGATTTTTGCCATGGGTACTCTCCCCATTCTCTTTGCTGTTTTCTTCTTTTTGGCTCAAGATGACCCAGGTAAAATGGGCATTTCTGTAGGAATAGGTCAGATGTGGACTGGGAGAAATTTCTAGTGTTCCTCTTCTGAGTGAGGAGGACACTTTCATAGGAGTAAATCTTAGATGACAAAGAGAGCCTTGGAGTTAGAGGAACAGCTATGAATAGAAAAAAAAATCATGGTATGTATTCTTCTGGAGATCTATGCTTTGGGGTAACTTAGATTATGTGACATGTTTATGGTTTTTGTGAATAAGGTATGTGAGATTAGCAAGATATTGGGATGGTTGTCTCTAATCCCCAAACTCCTATTTTCATGCCTCCTGATATAAGCTGTAGGTCTATTAAAGACTTAATTATTAATAGGCATTAGGAAAGAGATGACCTAGAAACTAGAGACAAGGAAAAGGAAAGATAAAATAGAAGAGAGAGGAATAATGATGGGAGAGAGAGAATATCTCCATATCCATTCCAGAATGGATTCTAGGGAGTGGGTCCAGGGTCCATCCTTGGTCAATACATACTACTTGTATCTGCTATTTGTAGCTTACATGAGAGAATATCTGGGAGTATTAAGGAAAGCCTGGAACTTGCATGTTTACAGAATAACTTCTCCCATATTCCTACCAGCTATAAAGTGGGATCAGAAATAGCTGCCTAAAACTTTGAAGGTGAATTTCAGGCTAATTGAGGGCCAGATTTTTCTCACTCTAGAATGTAACCTCTTTGAGGACAGGGATTACATAATTTTTGTTTCATCAATTGACCCCTCAGGGCTCTGGGTAACTCTCAGAAAACTCTAAAAGTCATAGAAAGTGCCAACTTGTGTCATGTAGAGAGGGAATTTTCTCCTTTGAGAGTTTTTCCTAGTGTCAATGAAATCACAAGGAGTGAGAGCAGGTATTTTTTTTCAACCTTTCTTCCATTTTCCTTGAAAGTCTTTCCTTTGGCTTTTGAAAACTCTTGAATGAAGTTGCCAACTTCCATGAGGCAGGGACTCCTTTTATATTTTTATTTGTATATCTATGCTTGTAGAAAGCACTTAATAAAAGCTTGTTGCCTTATCTTTCTAGGGAACCAATCAATAAACTAGTATTTTTAAAATACCCACTATATGCTAGGTACCATGCTAATTGCAAAAGATCTAGTTAAAAGCAAAACAGCTCCTGTCCTCACAGAGCTTACATTCTATCAGGGGAGATGACATGAACATGTATAATATGTGCATGACAATTGTATTTAAGGCTAATTAATTTTGGGAGAGGATATTAGCAATTAGGAGAGAGGGTAGAGATCTAGAAAAGATCCATGTAGAAGGTGATGCTTGAGTTAACCATTGGAAGAAACTAGGGATTCCAAGAGGAAAGTAGCCAAGGACTATTTACTCTAGGCATGGGGGAACCAGATGAACCAGGTGACTCTTTAGAAGACAATTGTTTGCTTTGAGGATGCAATATCTAGTGTTCATACCTAATAGAATTAAGACCTAACCTGATCCATTGTATAATGGGAAGAATAATATCAGGGAGATAGAATTTCTTAGGTCTCTTCTCATTAAAGTCAGTGCTGGGCTGGGTAGCTTGATGATTGGATATTATCACCAGCTCATCACTGGAATTATACCTGAAAATAAGCAATGTTTTTCTTGAAAAATAATTTTTGTGACTCCTTCATTTATATAGTTGGGGCCGGACTACTTAATGAACAATGTCAACGACAGGAGGGGAACTGTGTGCCTATGTGCAGAATAAATGAAGAACTTGTAGCTTTTTGTGACAGATTTAAAAAATGCTGCAAGAACATGGAGCCATGCCAGTGACTGCACAGGATCTGCTGGGTTTCTCAAATGGTCAGTTCAAAGTCTTCATTTCTCCATGAGATCATTGGGATGGATCCAGTCACCCTACCACTGTGACATATTTGTCTCTGTAATCAAAACCCCTCAATCAGCACAATAGATGTTTGCCCATTTGGAGATGGACCTAAGAATCCAACATAGTGAATTAATCATCTCCTTAGGTTGGGGACTGAGAATAGAAAGTAAAATGGGAAAACTTTGAACTGAAATTCCCCACCCTCACCCCTTTTCCCCATTAAAAGCTGGTTAGAGCCTTAACCAAGGATTTATTCAAGGACTATTAGATTTACCAAGAATGATGAGATAAGTAAGGAGGTGAATATTACCTTTCTTTGATCTCCCAAAGGCTATTAATTTACTTCTTGTTCCCAAGTACCTACAATAATGGGCATGATATCCTGTCTACCCTGGTAGTCTTCTGGCTTATTTGCCTATACATGCCTTCAACTTGCATTTTCCTGCAGTAGGAACATGGAATACTGGAGAGTGTTACATGTAGAGGTCATGACTTGGCCTTGCTTTGTCATTGACTACTTGTGGGCCAATGGACATGTCATATCTTCTTAGGTTTTAGTTTCCTCATCTATAAAATGAAGAAGTTTGATCATTGCCAACTCTTGAAAGTCTGATAGAAAAGAAAGTAGACTAGGATTGGTGTCCAACCACCTGGATTTTATTGCTTGTGTGACTTTGACCAAACCACTTCATTTCTTAGGGCTTTAGTTTTCTCAATTGTAAAACGATCCCTCTAAAAAGAAGTAGCATGGTATGATTTAAAGAGGAATAGACTGAGGCTAAGATCATGTTTTATTCTTCCAGGCCTATTGGAGATTGGAGTCCTATCCCATTTGTAGCCCACAGAGATCTTTAGATATAGTTTGGTGGTCCCCCTTTCTATTTGAGGTTGATATCTCTGCTCTCCATGAAATAAAATGCCAAACAATCAAGTTGCTTGAATCAGCTGGGAATTTTTGGTGTCACATGAACTTGGTCAAAAGTATAACTATGAAAAGCAAGAAGACTCCTGATTTAGGTTCTATCTTTCAGTGGATGACCATCATTGCTTCACTGCTATTTTCCACTTAACTAAAAATACACAAAATGATGTTTCTAAAGGATGATTGGAAAAAGGCTTGATTCTCTCCCTGACCCTTCTGCCTACCCCTGGAACCTGGAACCTGAAAAGTGTTGAAACTGGAACCTAAACTCAGATCTTGATTTGAAGTATAGGTCTTTCTATTGTACTTGACATCCATTCATTCATTCATTCATTCATTCATTTAATACACATATATTAAATATCTACTGCAGATGCTATGCTGGGTACTGGGCATACAAAATAAAAATGAAGCAATTCCTACCCTTAAGGAGCATCCATTTGTAACCTTTTAGGAGGAAACAACATATACATAGAAAAGTAAATGCAAAATATAAACAAAATATACTGTTGTTCAGTCTGAGTTTTCATGACCTCATTTGTTTTTTTTTTTGTTTTTTGTTTTTTGGCAAAGTTGCTGGAGTGGTTTGTTGTTTCTTTCTACAGTTCATTTTACAAAGGAGGAAATTAAGGCAAACAAAATTAAGTGATTTGTTCAAGGTCCTATAGCTAGTAATATTAAGGTCAGATTTGATTTCAGGTCTTCCTGACTTCAGGCATTATGCTCTATCCACAGGGCCATCCACCTACCCCACATAAAATATACACAAAGTAATTTTTAATAGGAAGTATTTGAGGAACTGGGAAGGGGGAGGTTATGAGGATCAGGTCAGGAGGTAGCACTTGAAGTAAGTCTTAGGCAAAACCAAGGATTCTGTGAAGCATTACTGAGGAGAGAGAGAGAGATTCAGGCTGGGTATAGTCTGGGCAAAAGTATCAAAATGGAAGGTAGGATGTTTTATATGAGGAATAGCAAATGAGCAGTTTAGCTGGAATGTAAAGTGTATGAGGGGTAAAAATGCACAATAATCTTGGAAAGGCAGGCTAGACACAGTTTTTTGAGGAGTTTTAACTGCCATTTGTGGAGTTTAAATTTTATTCTAGAGATAGAAGGAAGGCTCTGGGGCTTTTTGAGCCCTTAAGAGATTGATGGGGACAAACCTGTGCTTTAGTGGCATTGATTTTGCAGTTATGTAGGGGATAGATTCTAGAGGGGAAGAGTTTACTATAGGGGAGTGAATTGGGAGACTATTGTAATGCTTCAGTTTAGAAAGCTGTCAAGAACTGAATTAGGGTGATGGCCATATGGGTGAAGAAGTAATCAATGAGAGAGACAGATTAGGAGGTAGAATTGACAAGATTTGACAAATAATATGAGAAAGAGGGATAGTTGAGGATGATTCCTAAGTTTTAAACTTGAGTGATTAGAAGGGTGAAAGATGATGGGGTTCTGAACATTAATGAATAAGTTAGGAAGAGAGGAGGATTTTTTAAGAAAGATGAATTATTTTTCAGACATATTGAGTTTGATATGTTAAATGGGACACCCAACTGGAGTCAACAGGGAGTTGGCGATGTGAGGACTAGTTTCAGAGAGATAATAGGAATGGATACATAGATCTGAGAGTCTTGATATAAATAAAATCCTGGGGTGGGATAAAGTAGGGAAAAAGAAAAGAAGAGGATCTGGTACAGAGCTGGAGGTGCTGGAGGGTATGAATAGGAAGTGGGACAAGAGTAATAATCCAAGAAAGGAGAGAGCAAACAATAAGATGGAATATCAGTAAAAACAATGCCACAAACCTTCAGATAAGGGGGGAATGGTGATTAGTACTGTTGAGTACTAAAGAGGGTTCAAGAGGAATAAGGAATGCCATCAAATTTGTATATTAATTGGTGAGAGGAAACTTTGAAGAGAGAAGTTTCAACTGAGTGATGTGGGCAGAAGCCAGATATCAGGAAGTAGGAGAGTGGGAGGTAAGAAAGTGGAGGCAATAAAGGTACATGGCTTTTTATAACTGTGTGTCTTTGAAGGGAAAAACTGTAGTATAGTAACTTGAAGGGATGTGGCTAGGACCATGCAATTAAGACTGTGATCTTCCTTTCTTAACATGGCACTCCTATTCTGCTACTAGACCTCCTCTCATACTGGGCCTCTTCCTTTTCTTCTCACTTATGCCTCCTAGTAGGCTTGAGACCATAGGAAGGTCTAGGACAACAGACTCACCCAAAGGCCAATGATTGATTGACACTTGTTCCTTGTCCTGCTAACTCTTCCTAGGAGGTACCTAGGAGACTGTTGACTCATGGCTAACCTCTTCTCCAGATAGTTTGTGAGCATACAGGTTCATAATTAGAAAAACTCACATGTGCACTAAATAACAACAGAATAATTTTCTCCAATCAACATAGGCAGGATTTCTAAAATCTATTTCCCAAGAGTCCCCCAAACTATTAGATTTGAGTGAATTCCTACAAAACTCAACCATCATTTGAAATTGATATTATCTATTATCTTACTCCATTAGCAAAATCCCTTCAACTCAGTCTCATAACTTTGGGGCCCTTTACAGAACTTAATGTCACCCCCCCCAACATATGTACACACACACACACACACACATACACACACACACACACACACACACACACACAAAAGAATCTCCTTTTTACCTGGAGGTAAGGATTTGAGTTAGGTAGAGGAGGAAATGAAACTGAAATATATGTCAGTAGGAAGTAGGATATACGTATGTGTCTATTAACTAAAATGATTAAATTAGGAGTCAATCTCAGTTGACCTCAAGCTAAAATGGACTAGTGGATAAGTGGATGCCTTGTGCAAAATGTTGCAATTTTCTAATTAATTCAACCAATTCAGTACAGAGAGTGAGATGTGTTAGACAGGAGAAGGAGAGAGAGAGAGAGAGAGAGAGAGAGAGAGAGAGAGAGAGAGAGAGAGAGAGAGAGAGAGAGAGAGAGAGAGAGGAGAGAGAAGAGTAGAAAAAGGAAGATGAAGAGTTTAGATAGTTTCTCTGCCTTCTTGGAGCTCAGTGCCCAATAGGGGGTTCAGCATAAAAACTGATTCAATCCAAAAAGCATTTATAAAGTTAATGTGTGATGCATAGGTATGATATATGATATTACATGATAAGCAAATTAGGGAGGTGGAAATAATATTCTGCAAGGTACCCTTGGAATGATAGGATGAGTTAGGCCACATAATTAACCAGTTATCAATTCTTTTGTAGGTTATTTGAAATGTGTTTGTAATGCTGCCCCCCAGATTTCCTGAATGGTAAGAATGGGTGTTGAAAAGCTTCAGTAAGTAAGAACATTGCAGTCATAAATAAAGCTATTCTTGGCCTCTGTCCTCAGTGAGCATTACACTTCACTTTTTCCTGACAATTCTGAAGCCATGAGGAGCCTTTTCTTTGTCTTTACTGTTTGTCTTTTACTGGTCCAAATGCCTACAGGTAAAATGGGAACCTTGGCAGTAAGATGTATAAATATAGAGGCAGGGGTTGATGGATGAAGTCTTCACTGATACTGGGGGCTCCCAATCATTGCTTTTTTTTCTGCCTTCCTTTGAAGCCAACAGAAGCATGGGTTTTATACTCAACAATTGGAGGAAAGAGGCACATAGGTCCCATAATTTAGAGTTATAATAAATATTACAAACCATCATCAAGTCCAACCTCTGAGCCAGTACAAAAACAATTTCTAGAACACCTAGTGTTTTTTGGATGGAGATTCAAGGAAATTCATTTCATTGTTGAAAAACTTTAATTGTTAAACTACTGCTTTTGAGAGAAGTATCTGTCTCCTTTCTCATCCTTCTGACCCACCCCTTCAATCCCACTCTCAAAAATTTAGCATGTTTAGAAATTTAGCATTTTTAGTCTGTGACCTAGTTGGTCACCTACAAATAGTAGAGAATAGGTGAAAAGGAAAAGAGTTGTTCAGTTGTTAGAAACACTCATCCCACTGAACTTGTCATTCAAACTCTAGCCCCACAGGAGAGTTCTGCCTCCATCGTTTGTGCTGACTACATTGATCAGAAAAATTTATTGATGCTATTAAGTAGAAATTGTTGTTTGAATCTGTTCTGTTTCTACATTCTGGAGTGGAAGAGACCTAAAAGATCCTTTCAAAGACCTCTCAGAGATCCTATCAGTGGAACTTCAGTTCCACCAAAGGAAAGAAAGACAAGGTAATGGAACATGTATCTCTCTCTGAGGACCAGCCTGACTGAGGAAAGGCTCGATTCGAGACTGGTCTTAGGAGGATGATTTTTTCTACCTTTACCACTCATGAATACTGACTGCTAAGACACAGAGAGTATGCAATCTCCCTGTTGAAATTAGATTGTGTTTATCCCAAGGACAATAGGGAGTCATGGTGTTTCTTGAGCAGGAAACTGACACAGTCACACTTATGCTTTAGTAATATAAATTTTTCTTGCCTTCAAGCAAGCATTAGTCCTTCCAGTACTATAGTATTATGAATATTTTGATATTACTATTATGGTATTATATTGATTGATAAAATATTGATTATATGCTATATTTATAATATCGTATTTATGGGAATGTATTAGCCAACATCTATCACAATATTTCAAAATGAAGGTTCTCATATTAACATTTATGATCTTATCAACACAATAGGAACACAGATCATACTTTCTTTCTGACCTACTCAATTTCTCAGTTTCTCTTGAGCTTGTTCTTTATTTTGTCTTCAGTCTTCTACTTCCACTCTGGAGGGCAGGAACTCAGTCATATCTCCATCCTCTCTCTTAGGCTTCTGGGTGTCTGATTGTCCTCTGTCTTTGTGGAAGTCACTGCTATCTAGCAATTTTCAAGGACATATTGTACTCCATTGTATAGATAGTTAACTCGATTTGCCTGGGTCTCCTTGAAACAGTTAATTACTGGACAAACTTGACCTCATCCTGAAGACATACAAGCCATAACCACAAAAAGTAACTTCTGACTCCCATTTGGAGGCTGCCTTATGAAAGGTTATTCCTAGAGATTTAGCCCCACTGCATTTCTGACAGCCTTTTCCCATCAGGCAGAACTGAAAAGAGAAGGTCTTCCAGGGTCAGGCTGTGTGTGCCCCATTGTCTGGATCTACTGTTAATCTTGCTCATGTTGTCTCACTATCAGTATTAGTCAGACATCAGGGTCAGCATCAGACTCAGTAGGAACAAGATTTCTTTGGAGTAATGGGTATGTATCCAGAAATGAATGCTAGGGCAGTGTGGCAAAATGCTAGACTTACTGCCATAGTGGGCACCAGATGAGAGCTGGGGGTTCCTTCTGAATTGACCTCAGAAATACAGCCCTTGCATTCCTTACTACTTTCTCCCCTTCCTGAGAATGGAACCCTCTCCAAGTACTCTCCTCCCCCAAATGACCATAGGATTGAGAACAGATCATGTATAAACTTTATTACAATAATCTACATTGCTAAGTAGATGATTACAGTCATAGAAAGGAGATGTGGAATCCCCCTTTGCCTAGATTAGGAGAGATCTTAATATGAGAGAAAAATAGTAGCTCATATATTCCCAGCACTTTTTGTTTTAACAAAAGCTTTTCTTACAACATTGCAAGCATTATCAAGCCTATTCTACACACAAAGAGAATGGGAGATGCTTAAGGCTCTAGTTGAACTCTAACCCTAACTCTTCATTTTAGAGTTATTAAGAATCAGGGCTGATTTTCAAAACCAGATCTCTTGATCCCATTCATTTTTGCTCTGCATGGAAGGATTCTCCCAAGGGAGAAGCATTATTCTTTATAGTGGGACCTTTGCTTCTCATTGCTGAGAATCTTAAGGTCATGGATTTAATTCTGGAAACAATCTTAGAGACCACATAGTCCAATTTCTACATTTTATAGATGAAAATGAGAAAGAGACAAAGTAACATTTTAAGGCCACACAGCTAGTAAGTATCTGAGGCAGGATTCAAAGCCACATTATTCTGGCTTCATGTCCAGTACTCTCTCCTCTACACTATGGTGCTCTGGGGTATTGGGAAGGTCTAGTACCATCCTTTTTACTCTGTGGTACTCCAGTTTATTTCTACTCTGAGACAACTAAGGAATCCTTAATAATAGTGCAATAGGTATAATAGGTTAATGAATTTAGGATCAGAAGAGCCCAGTTTCTATGCAGAAAGGGCTTTACAAGACTGTCTGCCCTTTGATCCAGCCATAGCACTGCTGATTTTGTTCCCCAAAGAGATAATAAGGAAAAAGGCTTGTAAAAGAATATTCATAGCTGTTCTTTTTGTGGTGGCCCAAAATTGGAAAATGAGGGGATACCCTTCAATTGGGGAATGGCTGAACAAATTGTGGTATCTGATGGTGATGGAATACTATTGTGCTCAAAGAAATAATAAAGTGGAGGAATTCCATGGGAACTGGAATCACCTCCAGGAATTGATGCAGAGAGAAAGGAGCAGAACCAGGAGAACATGGTTCACATTGGGGGTTGATCGAACATATTGAACTTCTCTATTGGCAGCAATGTAATGACCCAGGACAATTCTGAAGGACTTATGAGAAAGAATGCTATCCACATCCAGAGAAAGAACGCTGGGAGCAGAAATGCAGAAGAAAAACATTTGCTTGATCACATAGTTCAATGGGGATATCATTGGGGATGTTGACTTTGAATGATCACTCTTTTGCAAATAGTAATAATATGGAAATAGGTTTTGAACAAGGATACATGTAAAACCCAGTGGAATTGCTCATCGGCTACAGGGGGTGGGGAAGAGAAGGGGAGGGAAAGAATGTGAATCATGTAACCATGGAAAATATTCTTAATTAATTAATTAAATTAAAAAAAAGAAAGATCCAGCTTCAAATATAGCCTTAGAAACTTACTAGCTATATAATCCTGAGCAAGATTCTTCTTTCTCTAGCAGGTCATAGGTAGACATACAATTTCTTCATCTCTAAGATGAGTGAGTTTGGATTCAGTGTCCTACAAGGTTCTGTTCAACTCGAAATCTCTCTCTAGTTTATTATCCTATGATTAGAAAAGATGTCTTGCGTTGTCAAGGTTCAACAGCTTGCAGGCAGATAGTAGGAGACTGTACACTTCAGCCTTTGGCTGATCATGACAACTCCTCCAGAGAATGGTGGAAACAGGAGCAGAGGTGGAAGTTGGCTCCTGCTTGGGCACAAATACCAACAAAGAGAAGATTCGAGGCCTGAGGTAGACAGGCTTCTCCTTAGGGTCTATAAGACCTGGAGGCTGCCCCAGACCTTAGAATGTTAGGATTGCAATGGGTCCTTCTGGATTGAAGATGGGAGGTGAAACAGCCAGGAGGGTCAAATAACTGGAGGGAGTGTCTAGGGCACATGCCAGTTTCTGAAGTGCACTTGTAGTTTGTCAGTCCTTAAAGACGGATGCCCCTGAGATCCCACTTTAACAGCTCTAGGGTCTAGATCAGGACTTCTTGACCTCACCTGCTTTTTCTTTTATGCAGTGAGAAGTGGTCTGCAAGAGAAGCTTTGTGGCCACAGTACTGCCAGCTGTCGTAAAAGATGTCTATTGGATGAAAAGGAAATTGGGAAATGCCTCAACATGGCGCCTTGCTGTTTGAAGTCATTTAAATTCCATCCCTTGAGTTTCTTGTTAAACAAATACAAAAGGTATGTATGCTGCTGGTGGTCACTTCTTTCCACTAAAGGGCTTATTCCTTAAAGATGAGCTATTTACATTTCTTCTTAAGATACTCACACACACACACACACACACACACACACACACAAACACCTACTCTGTTCAAGACACTATTCTAGAGAATAAGTCAGTTAGGTGGCATAATGAAGCAGTGGATTTGCTGTTAAGAAGACCTGAGTTCAAATTCAGCATCAGATGCTTACTGGATGTATGACCTTGAACAATTAGTTAACGTCTCTGTGACTCAGGTTCCTCAATTTAGGGTAATAATAGCAAGAATTTACATACTTCTTTAAAGTTTGCACAGCATGCTTCTGGAAGATAGACACTATTATGATTCCTATTTTACAGGTGAGAAACCAAGACAGGCACAGGCCAAGTGTATCCACCTCCTGAGGTTGTTATAGCATCATTTGAGATAATATTTATAATTATTTGCAAACTTTAATGCATTTTATAAAAATACATAAAATACTAAATAAAACTATGTAAATACCAGCTACTATTATCATTGATAATATTTATCATAATAATTGAAAAAAATTAAAATAATAGTGATTAGGCTTATTTACAAGGATCTATAAGAGAAACTGTAGGCTGATATGTGTAGCAGACATTAATTAATCAAAAATTTTTATTAAACACTTAATATGTGCCAGGCACTGTGCTAAATATTCAGGATACATATATGAAAAAGGAAAGATAATATTTCCATCTCAATGTGTTGTGGGGGAACTTGAGGTTAACTCTAGGTTTCGGACAGGTACCCTTTGCAAGAATGCAAGACTCCAAAAGTTAGTTTAAAAATAAAAAGAGAAATTTATTAATTTGGTATTAATATTGAATTTGGCTGGGAGAATAGTGCAGGTGGGGCACTGCCCTCTAGAGGAGATGGAGATGTGTTCTGAGCTTTATATATCCTTTTGACAACAGGCTCAGTGACCAGGGATGAGGGAATGGAATGAGGATGGGCAGAAGTGAGGGATGCTTGTTATCTCTCCGGGGCTAACGTGATGCTTTGTGTCCCACAGTGGGTGATGAGGCACAGTTTAGGGGACAAGTAGATGTCCTAGATACACCTGATGGTATCAGAGTATAGCCAGAATATGTATATGTGTGTCGATCTCAAAATCTAGGGGAGGGGAGAATACAAGGAGAATATTTCTCTCAGGGGTCTTTCCTTAATGTGAATCTCTGATATCCCATCACCTTTTTCCTCAACATTAACAAGAATGCAAGGAAGAAAAGGAATTTTCCTGCTTTCTGTTGGACCTGAAACACTTATAGGGTTTGGGGTATTGAAGGGAAACCTAGAGTCCCATGCCAAATGAACTTACAATCTATTGAGGAAAGAGGATATGTGGAAGAAAGTTGAAAAAAGAGGGAAGGAGGAAGGAAGAGGAGGAGGAGAAAAAACACCAAAACACAGGGGCATGACAGAGAAGTCAGAGAATTCCCAAAGTAGTACAGCTAGATAAAGAATGAAGAGATATCTGAACTGAACTCCCTCCCTAAATGGAGGTTTGGCATTCATAATCATATCCGCCAATCAAAGAGGTGGAGGGTAGTGATAAGATGGAGCACTAAGGCCACCATATGCATTACTGAAATGACTCTTATGCCCAATAAACTTTCATTTCTCATGAATAACTCAAGTTCTCAAATCAAATTACTTTTCTGTCACTTTCAACCCCTTCTCTCTCCTGGCTCTTTATGTCTTCTTGGTCATTACTGACAGTACACTCAAGTATTTGGACTCATTCAGGGAGCATGATTCAATCCCAAATTTGACGGAATCACTGGCTTGATGCTTTTCTCTCAGTTTCCTAGTTTTGACCATGCTTTGGTCCACCCAAACCTTCATTTTGGTCTTTCCCCCATCCCCAAATTCTGATGCCTTGTCTTCCTCTCTACCTTGTGAAATGAGGTCTGAATTTACCATGCTCGTTTGCTCTCAGATCCATTTAAGACTGCTGGCTATTAACCATTGCATACAGGTCCAATATTGATAACGCTTCATTTTCCATAGTTCCCCTCCTCCTCCCCCCCACCAATACAGCATGGCTACTCTATTCAATTTTCAGTTATATCCAATTTAGGCCCAATTCTGTCAGAGATTATGGCTCCTACCCCTGCCTTCTCTGGTTCAGCTGAGGCATAATATATTTTGCTCTAGCCCCTCACCTGTTTGTCTCTCATTTTCAGTATTTCTTATAGACAACACATTGTCAAGTCCTGGTTTTTGATCCTTTCTGCTATCTATTTTCTTCCTATATGTGAATTCTTCCCATTATACGCAATGTCATATTTATTATTTGCATTTCTATCTACTCTGTTCTTTCTCATTGCTTGTCTTCCTTTCTTTCTGTCACATCGCTCCTCAGATGTCCAATTTCCTTTGACCACTATACATATATATATATATATATATATATATATATATATATATATATACTATATATACTACCTTCTAGGTATCCTTCCCTTTCCTCCCTTTCCTTATCCCTTTTCCTTTCTCTTAATTCACCTTTCCTTCTCTTATTCTGTCAATTCCTTAAAGAGATTCCCAATCCCTCCCTTATTCCTTTCCCCTTCCCTCTTATTTCTCTGTATGTTAAGAAAATTTTTACTCTTCTAATTGTGTATGTTGTTCTCTCTTTATTATTCCATGTCTGATGAGAGTTGGGTTCTAGCACTCCCAGCCCTTCACCCCCATGTCCCCTTTTCTGTGACAGTTCCTCTACTCATTTCCACTCTTTCGAGATAGCCTTTCTACCCTGCTTCCTCTTAGTCTTTTCCATGATTATTCTGGCTCATTCCATTCCATTCCCTTTGAAGTCGTCAATCCATAACTGTCCCTTCAAAATACTCAGGCAATGATGTCATTCTCAGGGACCATAAATTATATTGTTCCATACCAGAATCAAACAACTTCACCTTTTGGATTATTTATGATTAAATCTTTTATTACCTTTGTATATTTCTTATGGGTTATATTTTCTGCTGAGTTCTGGGTTTTTCTCTAGAAATAGTTGAAACTCCTTTAGTTTGTTAAATATTTATTTTTTACTTTTATAATTATGCACATCTTTACTGGATATGTTATTCTTGTTTGTAAGCATGGTTCTTTTACTCTGCGAAATACTGTGTTCAATGATCCAGGTTCTTTTAATGTGAGCTACTAAGTCTTGTAACTCCATAATATTTAAATCATTTATTTCTTGTTGCTTGTGGTATTTTTTTCTTAAACTGTAGGCTACAGAACTTAGCAATGGTGTTCCTATTCATTTTTCCTTTTGGGTCTCTTTGAGGTGGTGATGGTTGGATTTTTTCAATATCTATTTTACTCTTTGTTTCTAGAATTTCTGGGCAGTTTTTCTTTTATCTATTTTCCAGTTAGTTGCTTTTGTGATAAGATGTTTCATATTCTCTTCAATTATTTAATCCTTTTGATTTTGCTTTATTATTTCTTTTTTCTTAGGAAAATGTTAACTTCCCATTGTCCAATTTTAGTTCTTTTTTTTTTTTTGAAAATTTTATTTAATTTTATTTAATTAGAATATTTTTCCTTGGTTACAAGAATCATGTTCTTTCCTTCCTGTCCCCCACCCCCTCCTGTAGCCAAAGCACAATTTCACTGGGTTTTACATGTGTCCTTGATCAAAACCTATTTTCATATTGTTGATGTTTACACTAGGGTGATCATTTAGAGTCTATATCCCCAATCATATCCCCATTGACTGATGTGATCAAAGAGTTGTTTTTCTTCTGTGTTTCTGCTTCAACAGTTCTTCCTTTGGATGTGGATAGTCTTTTTCTTTTTTCCTAAATTCCTTTGAATAGTTCTGGATCATTGTATTTCTCCTACTAGAGAAGTCCATTACATTTGATTGTACCACAGTGTATCAGTCTCTGTGTATAATGTTCTGCTCCTCTCATTCTGCATCAATTCCTGGAGTTCATTCCTGTTCATATGGAATTCCTCCAGTTCATTATTCCTTTGAGCAAAATAGTATTCTATCACCAACATATACCACAATTTGTTTAGCCATTCCCCAATTGAAGGACATTCCCTCATTTTCCAATTTTTTTGCCACCACAAAAAAGAACAGTTATGAATATTCTTGTACAAGCCCTTTTCCTTATTATTTCTTTGGGGAACAAACACAGCAGTGCTATGACTGGATCAAAGGGCAGGCAGTCTTTTAAAGCCCTTTGGGCATACTTCCAAATTACCTTCCAGGTTGGATCAATTCACAACTCCACTAGCAATGCATTAATGTCCCCACTTTGCCACATCCCCTCCAACATTCATTACTTTTCTTTGCTGTCATGTTAGCCAATTTACTAGGTGTGAGGTGGTAATTCAGAGTTGTTTTGATTTCCATCTCTCTGAGTATAAGAGATTTAGAGTACTTTTTCATGTGCTTATTAATACTTTTGGTTTCTGTATCTGAAAATTTCCTATTCATGCCCCTTGACCATTTATCAATTGGGGAATGGCTTGATTTTTTGTACAATTGATTTAACTCTTTATAACTTTGAGTAATTAAACCTTTGTCAGAGGTTTTTGTTTATGAAGATTTCCCCCCCAATTTGTTGCTTCCCTTCTAATTTTGGTTGCATTGTTATTGTTTGTACAAAAATATTTAATTTAACGCAATCAAAATTATTCATTTTACAGTTTGTAATTTTTTCTAACTCTTGCTTGGTCTTAAAATCTTTCCTTTCCCAAAGATCTGACAAATATACTATTATGTGTTCACCTAATTTATTTATTGTTTCCTTCTTTATATTCAAGTCATTCACCCATTTTGAGTTTATCTTGGTATAGGTTGTGAAATGTCGATCCAAACCCAATTTCTCCCATATTGTCTTCTAATTTTCCCAGCAGTTTTTGTCAAATAGTGGATTTTTATCCTCAAAGCTGGGATCTTTGGGTTTATCATAGACAGTCTTGTTGAGGTCACTTACACCATGTCTATTCCACAGATTCTCCTTTCTGTCTCTTAGCCAGTACCAAATTGTTTTGATGATCACTACTTTATAGTATAGTTTAAGAACTGGTACTGCTAGGTCACCTTCTTTCACATTTTTTTTTTCATTATTTCCCTGGATATCCTTGATAGTTTGTTCTTCCTAATGAACTTTGTAATTTTTTTTCTAATTCAGTAAAAAAGTTTCTTGGTAGTTTTATGGGTATAGCACTAAATAAGTAAATAAGTTTGGGTAGGATTGTCATTTTTATTATGTTAGCTCATCCTACCTAATGAGCAATTAATGTTTTTCTTATTATTTAGATCTAGTTTTAATTGTGTGGAAAGTGTTTTGTAGTTGTGTTCATATAATTCCTGTGTTTGTCTTGGCAGATAGATTCTTAAGTATTTTATGTTGTCTAGGGTGATTTTAAATGAAATTTCTCTTTCTAATTCTTGCTGCTGAGATATGTTGGAAATATAAAGAAATGCTGATGACTTATGTGCAATTTTAGTTCTTAATAAATTATTTTTTTCTGCATGTTTCTGGATCTCTTTTTTCATTTGAATGATTTGCCTTTCATAATTTACTTGATCTTTTTGAATTGCTTGCATTTTTTTCCATAATTTTTCCTAGACATTTGTCATTTTTTTGAGTTTTTTATAAGCTTCCAAAAGCTATTTTTTTGAGCTTGTGACCATTTATTAGATTTCTCTGTTGTTTTTGAAGTAAATGTTTTTACTTCACTGTCTGCTGCGATCTTCTCTGTCCCTTTAATAGCTATCAATAGTTGGGTTCTTTCTCCTTTGCTTGTTCATTTTTATTTTTTTATTTATTTAATTTCAGCAATAAGACCAATAGGTTTAATTATTGGAATTTTTGGAAGTGTTATTGGGGGGGGAGGACTCACACTCCTTAGATGGAGAAATAAGGGTTGAAGGCAGCGAGGAAAGGATTAATGAAAACAACTTTCCTAACTACTCCTCCCAGAGTCCCTGAATTACTTGAGGGAGACAAAATGGAGATCTCCCCTCAGTGAAGACTTGCCCCTTGATGGCTGTGCTGGCCCTCAAGGGTGGCGGGGAAGTCCTGTCTACAAGGAGAGGTATATGGGACCTCAACCTGGATATGAGCTGCTTTGGGGAGCTCACAAGCCTCTTCCTCATGCCTTCTTGAAAATTGGCAACAAGATGGAATCTGCCAATGGGCTTACTCTCTAGATATAAACAAATTTGAATTCGCTATCTGACTGCTTGTTTGATTTAATTGTTGATTAGGGCAAAGAGTAGAGGTTAGGGGGGTTCTGGTTGCCCTAAATCTCTTTCTAAATAAAACTAATTGCTGAAGTATACGTTTTTCTCATGCCCAGGGGAGAGGTAGAAAAATGAGGAGAGAACACTGCTCACTGATTAGAGTACAGTATCTCAATAGTTCATGGAAATGAAAGTATTTGAAGAAATTAGACTTCTTGATAGGAACCAGCAATGTTTTTAAACAGGAACCCTCAATATTAGGATTTCTGTGAGTGACAGAAATCTCCATAGGTGTCTTGAATGACTCCAAGAAGCAGCTCCTCCTTCCACTCCCTTTTGTGTCTCAGTCCTCAAGACCCTGCTCCTCAGGAGAATTTCCCAGAAGTCCTTTTCAGACTCCAACTGTTGTTCTTGCCTCATGCAACTGTCAATCCTCAACTTTCCACTCACCTTCAATGGTTCTCTTTTCTACGCCTCATTATTACAATATCCCGGTTTTGATTTTCTTGAGTCTTTTGCTAAAAACTCATGCTGCTTGTACACTGTGTTTTCCTATTCTCATCCTATGTTCTTTCCCACAAAAATAATAAATTCCTATCTTACTCTATCCAGGGTTCTATCTATCTATGCTAAGGAAGGTATATAGGAAAGTTTGGGTAGGAAAGGATAATGCAAATTGCATTGAATGTAGCAATGGGTGAACAATTTTTTTTTAACAGTAAACAGGTTTTTCTCAAATCCAAAGAGTAAATGCAATGTAACAATGCAACAGTTTTCTTATTAACCACTCATTATCTTATGCTAAGCTATATAATTTTCTGCCCTAAATATTAACCTACTTATATTTACAAAATAGTGTTAAGTTATGCTATTATTTTATTCGGTTATCTATCTTACTTTTGTTAGTATCACTATCCACAATATAACAATATTATCCTTATGTTGTCCCTAAGCTGTCTAGCTAAAAAACACAACATTTCCCTAGTTCCTATCTGTTTCTTTCCCTATGCTATTATTTTAATGTGGTTAGTTACTAAACTATTCTATAGGTTAGAATTTTTGTTAGTACGTTTTATCTACTTTTATGTACATAGTTATATATGGTATATTTTTACAAGGTTTTTCAGTCTTAAATAGGGACTTTAGCCCTATAAGGAAATGAAGCATGTCCTTGTCAGGTTAAAAAACTCTAAAGACCAAGGAAGTATATACATTTACACAATATTTACATATATACATATGTACATTTTGCACGTATGCAATCTTCAGACACTTATTTATTTACATAAGGTCTATGTCTAGAAATCAGTTTTTATGTTGTTTCATGTCTAATATGTCCTGTTGCATGCACATACTTCCCCTTTTTGTTGCAAGGTGTCCTTTGTCTAATTAGTTGCTTGTAGGTTCTCTTCTTTCTTGAAGTTATGTAGTGTTGTTTGCATTTTTATAGTGTGAGGTTAATTTGCATTTTTTTAAATTATGCCGCACTAGTCTTAAACATATTTTTTCCTATTTGTCTTTTTCCTTGGACTGTCATTTTTTGCAAGTTTTAAAGTTCTAATTGTCCATTTTTATTGTAAGTTGATTCATTCTTCTTTGCTTCTATCTTTTGTTCTTTTTCTTCATCTGTGGTAATCGGATTTTTGTCTGTTGTATACATGTTGACTGACTGGATCTTTCCTCTTGCACTGGAACTTAATATATGAGTGTGATGTGATGTTTATTGGCTTTAGTTATTGGAATTTTCAGCAATCTCATGTTTTCTTCATTAATTCTTTGGGTTTTGATTTGATTCTAAGTTTTGAGTAGTTTTTGAGTGTTTTAATTGTTCTGTGTCTATGTTTGGTTTTTGCAATTTTAACTGGGAACAGTGAAACCATGAATCTTTGTTTACAACTTTTACAGCTGATGGAGAAACGAACAGAACTTCATGTGGACCCAACCATTTTGGATCTGTTACTGATTTTCTGTTGAAGTTCTTTATATATACTATGTCTTCAGGTTTTATTTTGTGCAGCAAATAGTCTAGTTGACCTCTTTGTTGTAATATGCCCATTTCATGTAATTCTTTGAGTCTCTGTTGAATAGCCTGAATATATATATGCAGTTGGCAATCTCCTCCTAACATTGATATATATGCAGGTTTTTGTGTTCTCTCATTCTAGATTGCATGACCATATAACATCTCAAATGGAGATAGGTGTAAGTCTCCACATGGCTTTTTCCTGAGATGAAACATTACTATTGGCAGAGTGTCTGTCCAGGATAGATGAGTTTCTGTACAGACTTTGCCAAAAAAAGCGTGTTTACATCTCTGTTGAATCTCTCAAACTGGCCTGTGCTTTCAGGATGGTATACAGTGTGATAATTTCCTTTTATCCCTAGATTTTTATACATTTCTTGGAGTATATGATGTCCGAAGTGCTTCCCTTGTCCAAAACTAAAGATTGAAGGATTCCAAACCTGGGAATGATCTCTTTCACAAGGATTTTTATCAAGAAAGCTGCAGTGTTCTTCTTAGCTGGAAAAACTTCTGGTTATCTTGTCAAACAATCTATTATGACAAGATCATACTTAAACTCTTTGTCATTTGGCATGCATATGTAATCAAGTTGTAAACTCTCAAAAGAAGTATATGCCAATGGTCGACCTCCAAAACCCTTGGTTCTGAACATTCCTTTGTTGAACTGTAAAAAGATCTTGCATTTCTGACAAACTCTAATAGCATAAGAGGAAATTCTAGGAGCTGTCCAAAATTGTTTTACAGAATTGATGATTGCTTGTGTGCCATAATGCTTTTTCTCATGAATAGCTTTGTACACATGGTAATATGAGGCTTTTGGTAAGATGGGACTACCTCTCTCAGAGAACCATATGCCTCTCAAATGTTTTGCTCAAAGTTTTTCTTTCCAATTCTGAATTTTCTTTTCATTATAGATTTCATTATAGACTTGTTTTAAATCCTCCTCCTTAACTAGTGAGAAATTCAGAACATGGATTGGACCAAATCAAGCTCCATATTTTGCTGTTATGTCTGCTCTATGGTTACCAAGGAGATGTGATCTTTCTCCATCAAGTGACCCTTGCAATGCATGACTGCAACTTTTTTAGGTAATTTCACTGCTTTCAAAAGCTGTAAGATGGTATTTCCATAAGCAATCTCTTTCCCTGCTGATGTTAAAAATCCTCTATGCTTCCATATCTTTCCTGTAGCATGTAGAATATTGAATGCATATTTTGAATCAGTATCAATATTGATTCTTTTTTCTTTACCCAACTGTAGAGATTTTGTCAGGGAAAGCAATCCTGCTTCTTGGGCACTGATGTTTTTTGGCAATGATGCATACCACAATGTGTCATTTTGTGTTACTACTGCTGACCTCATGAACCTTTCTCCATTATGGATATAGGAAGATCCATTGGTATAGAGTTCTAGATCTGCTTCAGGCAATGGGATATCCTTTAAATCTCTTCTTATCTTTTGTACTAGATCTAATGTATCTTGGCAATTGTGCACAGGTTCTCCAGACATTGGTAGATCTGGGAGTAAAGTAGCTGGATTAAGAATCTGGCAACACTTTAGGGTGATATTTTCATTGCTCAGTAGTACAATTTCATATTGGGATAATCACCTTTGTGAAGTAAAGACTTGCAGATTTTTGATTTTTAGCATAGTTTCTATTTGATGTGGTGAATATATGGTCAATTTGCATCCCAGAACCAGTTCAGATGACTTCTTGATAATGAGAGCTACGACTGCTATTGCACGAAGACAATGGCTCATTCCTTGGGCAACTACATCTAATTGTGTGCTGTAATAAGTCACAAGTCTATAGGTCTCATAGGGTTTGCATTAACACTCCAGATGCTACTCTTTTGTCCTCATGGACAAAGAGATGGGATTTTTTTGAACAGTCTGGAATTCCTAGGGCTGGGGCAGATATTATAGCAGCTTTTAGTTTTTCTATGGCACATCTGTGTTCCTTAGTGAACTTCAGTGGTTCTGAGACTGTCTTCTTGGTTAAGTCTGTGAGACATTTGATTATAAAACTATATCCTGGAATCCATTGTCTGCAAAACCCTGTCACTCTTAAGATGGCATGAAATTGTTTCTTTGTTGAAGGCATGCACAGCTTTTGTATGTTTGCTACTCTTTTCTTGGAAAATTTTCTGGTACCTGCTTCCAAGATAAATCCAAGATATTCTACTTTTGGCAGTACCCATTGAAATTTTGCTTTGGACACTTTGTGCCCTCTTTTGTGTAGTTCTATTAAAAGAGTTTTACTGTTCCTTTGACACACTTTTGCATTTGGTGAGGCCAAAATTATATCATCAGTGTAATTTAATAGCTTGCTCTTAGTGAATTTTATTGTTTCCCTTTTCAAAATCTGGCAAAACAGAGAGCCAGAAGCTCAGAACCCTTGTGGGAGTCTTTGCCAGGTGAGTTTGGAATTTTCCCAGGTAAAAGCAAAGATATTTTGGGAAGATTTATCCAGGGGGATTGTAAAGTATACACTACATAAGTCCATGATGGTAAAGAATTTTGCATTGCTTGGAATTTTGGAGATTATGGCAGCTGGACTTGGGATGACTATGTGACATTTCTTTACAAAATTATTTATTTCTCTTAAACTCCACTGCACCCTCCCTTGAGAGTCTGGCTTTTATTTCTTGATGGGCATGACTGAGGTATTATATGGTGAGATTGTTGGAACCAAAATGTTCTGTGCTAGGAGGCTATTGATTATTAGAGTTATGCCAGCAATGGCTCCTTTGTTTAACCTATATTGTGGAATTAATGGTGGAGTTCCTTCTTTGACCTAGAGGTCTTTACTTGGATTGCTGATTTTAAAAGCCCTACATCATTAGAATGTTTTGCCCAAACTTCCTCTGGAATATCTTTAGGCATTTCAGGTAGTTCCTTCACTTAGCTGTCTTTCATCATCTTCCAATTGTTCTAGGAATAACAATGGATGGTGTTTTAAGGAATGTTTAGGAAGATGTAGGAAGATTTGTCCACTTTGATCACATTGAATCGTTTCATCTATCTTGTATAGGAGATCTCTACCTAGCAAGTTAGAAGGGTATTCAGGAATCAAGAGAAAAGTATGATTGATGGTGAGAGGACCAATTTTTACCATCTTTGATTTTAATTTAGGAACTCTTGGAGTTTCTCCTATGGTGGCTTTGACTTGGACAGACTCCACAATGGAACTGTTCTCTGGTAGTATTTTGAGAACTGATCTTGTGGCACCAATATCAATCAAAGCTTTATATATCTCATTTCGTACTTTGATCATTACTTGTGGTTCCCCATTTTCTGTATCTTGATTGACTTGAACCATAGGTGCTTGTAACTCAATTTTTCCCATGTCCCATTCTTGGTTTGAATTGGTTTGTGTTTGTTCTGGCTCTAGAATATCAGTTTGCAATGTCTTTTGAGTTTGCAATGGATTCATTTCTCCATTTGTGCTGGTTGGTATTTCTATGGTGTTATTATGACTGTTCCCTTCATTGAGTTGCAAAATGTTGCTTGATTCAGATTTCTGTATATATGTATTATTAGTAATTATGTTAAGATCTTGTATGGGATTTGTTTGTGACCATGGCAAAGGTAAAGATTCTTCTGCTCCCTGAATATGCTTTGCAGAGACTGTTCAAAGTTAGATCCAGGGAGAGCTTGCATTTGAAGAATACATACATCTTTGATGGGAATGCATGATTGATTTAAGCTTCCCTTCCCCTTAGGTGTTTCTGTTATAGATGATGTAGTTTGTAGATTATAGAGTCAGGGATTGTGAAAGTAACATTTAGTATTGTTTGACTTTGTGTCTATTTCCCCTGTTTGTTACATTGTTTCCTTTCTTTTCCTCGCTTTCCCTTGTTTGTACATGCTTTTGGATTAATTCCTCAGTTTGACTGACAGTTAAGCAAGTAGAATTACTTTTAGTTGGAGACTTCCATGAAAGATCACAAGCTTGGAGTTGTGACATTGTTTGAATAGAATTGTTCTCTGGAGATGACTTGGGGTAAAAATCTTTGTCTTCTGGATTGAGGTTTGATTGTATTGATATGTCAAAGGTAGTGTCTTCCCCATTAATATTCTCATTTACCACTTCTCCAGGAGGTCTGCTTGTTTCTCTGCTTAACTCTATATGTCTTTCCTTTCCAATGGTCATTTTTAAAAACTGATTTTCAGCTTTTTTTCTGTCAGTTGCTGTTTGTATGAGAAACTGCTCAGAACACTCATTTAAGTTTGTTTCTTGAACTAATGTTTTCTGGTATTCTATATTTTTCAATTTTCCTATCATTGTTAATCAAAACTGTTGCTATATTTGATGTTAAGTCTAATGTAAGAATATTTTTGTATTTTTCTTGTGTTTTTGAATGTTTATCTTCTATCCTCTATATTCTATTTTTTTTCCTGTTACATTCCTTAACATCTGTTGTTCTTCCTCTATTTGCTCTTCAGTTTTAGTTTGTGCTTTACTATCCCTTTAGTCTATTTTGTGAATCTTAAAATTTCTCAGACTCTACTTCAGAAGATTTGATTAAGCTATTCCCCATTTTAAACAATGAAGGCACTTGGTCAGGAATATATTGAAAACTTTAAAATTACTCCACCCTGCTCAGACAGTGCCTTAGAGGAAGATAAAGTTGTAAACTCCTAACTGAACAATGAAAAGTCCCCAACTCATACTTATAGTGAAGCAAAAACCCCAAGTTAAGTGGTCTATTTTTAGATCTAATACAAAAGGATGCTAAGTACTTGTAAAGGTTAAATTAATCACTAAAAGGTCAAACAACTTACAAAAGGCAAGCTTAACAAAAGAGGTGTGAAGTTTTAGTCTACCCAGAGAAGATGAGAACTAAAGAATGGTCAGTCCTGGGGAAAACATCTACTGTGATTGGTAGATGTGAAAATTTAGGGGAGGTGACACAAGAGAAAATTTCTTTAAAAGGAAGAAGAGTTTGAAATTGAGTTAGTTGGAGTTCGTACTGGTTGGAGGTCTGACTAGTTGGAGTTCATAGTTCAGTTTGGAAGTTCGTCTGAACTTAGTGGGAGTTTGGAGTTAGTTGGAGGAGCTGGGTCTCTGAACTCAGTTCAGGAGTTGAGGATTTTCAGTGAAGGACTGGAGTTTTGCTTGAGACAAATTTTGTGGTGAGTGATAAAAGACTGACTAGTCTCTCTTAAAGCTCAGGCCTAGACCATTTGGCCTAGGCCCTTCCTACTATTTCCTCTTATTCTGTCTCTCTCCCTTCCCTTAATTCCTTCATTTGTATTAATTAAAATCTCCATAAAAACTCAGCTGACTTGAGTATTTTCACATTTGGGAATTTTCCCATGGCGACCATTTATTTTTAATTTTAAATCAAGACACTAAAAATTATCTTTACAGTTTTGGCAATTCACAGTCTTGAAACCCACATTTTTGCAGTCACAATTTCCAAGTTCAAGATTTTTATATGTTGTTTCCCATTTTAGATTCAGTCTTTCACCCCTTAAATTTTGTTTTATGTGCTAAGGCTAGATCCTGGCTTCATAAATCTGCTTTATGTCCTGCAACCACACTCAAATAATGCAGCTTTGCTTCCTGGGCTTTAGCTTCTTACATGCTTTTTATTTTATTTTTTGAAAATTTTATTTAATTAGATGATTTAGAATATCTTTCCATGGTTACAAGACATGTTCTTTCCCTCTCTTTCCTCATCTTCCCATATCTGATGAGTAATTTCACTGGGTTTAACATGTGTCATCAATCAAGACCTATTTCCATATTGTTAATATTTGTACTAGGGTGATTATTTAGAGTCTACATCCCCTATCATGTCCCCATTGAACCATGTGATCAAGCAAATATTTTTCTTCTGTGTTTCTACTCCCACAGTTCTTCCTCTGAATGTGAATAGTGTTCTTTCTCATATGTCCCTCCGAATAGTTCTGGATCCTTACATTGCTAGTAGTAGAGAAGTCCATTACATTTGATTGTACCACAGTGTATCGGTCTCTGTGTACAATGTTTTCCTGTTTCTGCTCCTCTCACTCTACATCAATTCCTGGAGGTTGTTCCAATTCACATCGAATTCCTCCACTTTATTATTCCTTATAGCACAATAGTATTCCTTCACCAACATATACCACAATTTGTTCAGTCATTCCCCAATTGAAGGGCATCCCCTCATTTTCCAATTTTTTGCCACCACAAACAGCATGGCTATGAATATTCTTGTACAAGTCTTTTTCCTTATTATCTTGTTGGGGTACAAACCCAGCAGTGCTATGACTGGATGAAAGGGCAGACAGTCTTTTAGCACCCTTTGAGCATACTTCCAAATTGACCTCCAGAATGGTTGGATCAATTCACAACTCCACCAGCAATGCATTAATGTCCCAATTTTGCCACATTCCCTCCAACATTCATTACTTTCCTTTGCTGTCATATTGGCCAATCTGCTAGGTGTGAGGTGATACCTCAGAGCTGTTTTGATTTGCATTTCGCTGATTATAAGAGATTTAGAATGTTTTTTCATGTGCTTATTAATAGTTTTGATTTCTTTATCTGAAAATTGCCTATTCATGTCCTTGCTCATTTATCAATTGGGGAATGGCTTGATATTTTTTGTACAATTGATTTAGTTCCTTATAAATTTGAGTGATTAGACCTTTGTCAGAGGTTTTTGTAATAGAGATTCCCAACTTGTTACTTCCCTTTTAATTTTGATTGAATTGGTTTTGTTTGTACAAAAGATTTTTAATTTAATGTAATCAAAATTATTTATTTTTCATTTTATATTTTTTCTAATTCTTGTTTGTTCTTAAAATCTTTCCTTTCCCAAAGGTCTGACATGTATACTATTCTGTGTTCACCTAATTTATTTATTGTTTCCTTCTTTATATTCAAGTCATTCACCCATTTTGAATTTATCTTGGTATAGGGTGTGAGATGTTGATCCATACCCAATCTCTCCCATATTGTCTTCCAATTTTCCCAGCAGTTTTTGTCAAATAGTGGATTTTTGTCCCCAAATCTGAGATCTTTGGATTTATCATAGACTGTCTTACTGAGGTCATTACTCCAAGTTTATTTCACCAATCCTCCCTTCTGTCTCTTAGTCAGTACCATATGTTTTTGATTATCACTGCTTTATGGGACAGTTTAAGATTTGGTACTGCTAGGCCACCTTCCTTCACATTTTTTTCATTATTTCCCTTGATATTCCTCATCTTTTGTTCTTGATATTGTTTTTTCTAATTCTGTAAAAAAGTTTTTTGGTAGTTTGATGGGTATGGCACAAGATGAGTAAATTAGTTTGGGTAGGATTGTCATTTTTATTATGTTAGCTCATCCTACCCATGAGCAATTAGTGTTTTTTTCCAATTATTTAGATCTAGTTTTAATTGTGTGAAGATTGTTTTGAAGTTGTGTTCATATAGTTCCTGTGTTTGTCTTGCCAGATAGATTCCTAAGTATTTTATATTGTCTATGGTGATTTTAAAGGGAATTTTTGCATGCTCTTTAGATCTGGACTTTGTCTATATATTTTACAATTGTGATCACAACATTTGCTTGACTTGTTTGAATTGCTAATGTTTCTTGTGTTGTAGTTATTATAGTTCCTGTTTCTGTTGTTGTTTGTGTTCAAGTTTAATTGAGCCCTTAAGTGACAAAATCTGACAATATGTCCAAATTTTCCACATAAGAAAAATCTTTTGTTAGTGTTGTTGTTGTAGTATGAGTTTCTTTGTTGCCTAGGTTGTTGGCTTTGGTATCTAGGTCTAAAGGCTTGGAGAGTAGCTAATGATTTCACTTCCTCAATTTTCGTATTTTTCATGTTTTCCTTTGCATCCTTTAATTGATGCTTTAAATCTTTGATGATCTGGCCTTTTTTGTTTAGAGTTTGTTTGGAGTCAATTTCTTGGGATCCTTCAGGGAACATAACATGCAGTTTTATGAAGGTCCTCAATTTTGAGGTTTTCCCAACCTGGATAATGTGATTTGAAATATGAACTGATAGATAAGGAACTGCCTTTAATGAATTGCCTCCTGATATGCTGGAGGTTATTTTCTGACCAATCCTGAAACCCTAGGAAAGTTTTTCCAGCTTTTAGCAAGCGATGGAGGAATGTTGAAGGATGCTCTTTTGTTTCTTGCTTTATGTTTTCAAACATTCCCCAGGAGTCAGGATGCTTGATGAAGATTTTCATACTCTCCACCAAGTCCTCTCTAGCCTTAATTTGAATGGTTCAAAATTTTCAGGTCCTCAAAATGCACTGGAAATGAGGTTAAATTAGGGTTATTTTTAGTCTCCTTAATGAATTTTGCTTTTTATGCTGTTGTAAACATCTCCAAAAGAAAAATTTCAATGTCTGAGAATGTCAGATCAAA
The DNA here is from genome assembly GCF_027887165.1 of Monodelphis domestica. Taxonomy (NCBI): domain Eukaryota; kingdom Metazoa; phylum Chordata; class Mammalia; order Didelphimorphia; family Didelphidae; genus Monodelphis; species Monodelphis domestica. The sequence goes on along the minus strand of NC_077227.1, from coordinate 568,039,140 downwards.
AAGTTTGATTGTTCATTTGAATTCTTTTATAGCCTGGGAAAGACTCAGGATAAAAGCTGGTATCCTTTTTTTCAGTTTTTCTAGGTCTGAGGTAGAAGAGAAAAGAGGAAAAGAAAGAGAAAGAAGAAAAAGATCTTTATGCTCAAAATACTTTCTGTAACTCTTTTTATAATTTTAAGTAGCTGGAGAATAAAGGGATGCCCACCAATTGAATAATGGTTGAAGAAATTATAGTATATAAATGAAGAGGAATACTCTGCATTATATGGAATAATGAAAAAATGTTTAAGAGAAACTTGAGAAGATGTGGATGAATTCTAGTATATGCAGAAGAAAGTGGGTAGAACCCTGAGAATAATTTATATCATAACAGCAAAATTCTAAAGACAAAACTTTGAAAGCCTTAAGAGCTCTGATAAATACAAAGACTAATCATGATTCTAGAGGACTCATGATGAAACATGCTACCAACTTCTTGACAGAGAAGTGATGAATTGAAGGTGCAGCCTGAGACATGTATGTTTTTGAACATGGTCAGTTCAGGGATTTATTTTTCAAGGATTTTTATTTCTTTTTTATTTCTTTCTCTTTTTTTTAGTGGGGAGATAGGGAGGAGAGAAAAATATTTTTGCTCATTAAAAAATTGTTTTTAAACAGGGAAGAGAAGTATAGGAAGAGTGTGTCATAAAGCCAAGCAATTGATGGCATATGAGAAGGTGGGTAGCAGGATGGGTTAAGGCCTGCTGGAATAATCCATGACAGAATTCCCCATCCCCAACTTCCCCTGCTATTCCTAGCTTTTCATTTCAACATTATAAAATCTCTCTAATTTCTCCTTTTCTCCTGTGGCATAGCCTGCTTAAAGAACAGTTTGAGAGAGCACCCTTGATTGATGAGGAAAAGGGCAAATTAACAAGAAATCCAGCAGACAAGAAAACATGTTAGTTATTATCTGAAGATAACCATGTCTATACCTATAGAACAAATCGGAAAGGACTCCACATCTTCAGAGACTAAAATAAAGGATCGGTCTATAAGGAACTTTTCTTCTCCAAAATACTAAATCATCATTCAATAAACTGACTCAAATATCACTTTGCTTTTGGAATCATCTTTCAGTTTTTTTTTAATCTCTCCAGATAGAAGTCGGTGATCTCATCTACTCTGAAATATATGATTAATCACATCAACATGGAAAAGGTGACAGGGAAATGTTTCTTATACCCAGAATAATTCCATAATTTTTCTTGAATAGTGAACCTCAGCTCATAGATCCCTTCTCAGAATATTTTTGGATGAATAAGCAATAATTAATAACTAGCATATACACAGTACTTTAAAGTTTGGGAAGTCCTTTATATACACTATCTAATTTTATCCTATGTGGTAGGTACTATTATTATTCACATTTAATATATGAGAAAACTGAGGTATAGAGAGTCTACATGACTTGCCTACAGTCATACAGCTAGTAAATATCTGAGGCAGGAATTGAATTTAGGTCTTTTTGTCTCCAGATCCAGCACTGTATCCATTGTACTACCTAATTGTCTCTAAGCAAATTCTATTGAAAGACAGGATTAACTGGAAGCCAATTATATTTAAATACATTTATAAATATATTTTAAAAGTTTATAAACCTAGTTATAAGCTTCTGAACTAAAAGTTGTCAAGTAAGAGGATCAGTTAAGCCCTTATAAGGGTCAGGATATCATAGAATTATAGGAATTCCCAAGTGGAAATATACTCATTTATCATCTACTCCAAACCACACCTAAAAAAAGAGGAAATTCTCTACAATACCCTTGACAACCAGGCATCTACTCATTACTTGAATGTCTCCAATGATGGAAGACTTTCCCTAGAAGGTGAGATTTTAATGAGAACTTAAAACAAACCAGAGAGGTCAGTAATCAGAGTGGAGAAAAGGAGAGAGTTCCAGTTACAGGGTCAGCCAGAAATTATGCCCAAAGCTGAGAAATGGAGTGTCCTGTTCATGGAACAATTAGGAAGGCAGTCACTGAATTCTGAAGTCAGATCTTGTCATGAGTTCAAGTTCTTGGACTCATAACAAGTTATGTTACAGTTCTATCTCCTAATGAGGAAATGGATATCCTTACTTATGGTGGTGCTAAAATACTAATCCAATTACATCAACTTAAGTAAAATTCCCAAGGTGAACCAATTGCCTAATAAGATATAACAGTATGAAAAAATTAAATTATTTACCAAACCTTCCAGCACAATTTACTGAAGTTATGAATGTAACAATAATCTAGAGGAAATTCTACTCTCCTGGTGCCCCTCCCCATTCTAAAGTATGAAGGGGTAGAGGGGCATATGAATGTCTGTGATCTTCTAGATTTCTAGGCAAAGTTGCTTCTGCTCTTTGTCCCAATGCCCAAAGGGGATCTTATCTGAGATTCTTTGAATTTCTGTCTCAATACAACCTCTCTGACTGATAGGAAGACAGGAGAGAAGAGAAAAAGGGATATGTCTCCTATGCCTGTGTTGGTGAATCCATGGCATGCCTGTCAGAGGGGGTGTGAGGGTTGGAGTTTGGGCACTTGGTTTCTAAAAGGTTTGCCATCACTATCCTATGTAGTCTGGTAGAAAAATCAGTAGATTAGGATTTAGCAGACTTCATTCCTAGTTTAGTGTCTATAACTAATTAACTTGGGATCAATTTCTTTCTCTTCTTGGCCAAAGGCTCATTTTCTATAACATATAGATATAAGACTATGAGTTGTTCCATCATTCATGCCCCTGCCTTCTCAAAAATTCACTCAAATTCCCTGACTCTAAGCCTTCCTCAGCCCACAGTGAATTTCCCAAACCTCATGATTATAAAACTTCCCCTTTTAACACACCATCCATGCTCTTCACTCTAGTCTGTAATAAATATACAAAGCATCTGGGATTTTGTCAGCATGAGGAATTCTCATACTGGGGACTCCATTCACCAATGGATTGTAGTAAGTAACCTAGGGAAGTAGGGCATGAGGAAGGACTGAGAGAGTTGGATTCAGTAAGTATTTGTCAGAGGCAAAATTTGAACCCAAGTTTTCCTCACTCCATTCTGAGCACTTCATCTATTATTCCACTTTGCTTTATATTCCTAACAGCATATGTTTGACTTCATACCATTCCCCATAGGAAAGGTCATTTTCCCTGGGTGAGGTTAAATGTCTGTGGACACAAGTACAAAAAATGAAACAAATCTTTCACACAAGGAGCTTACAATAGAGTTGGGGAGAGAATATGTGTCTGGAAACACAAACGTATAGTATATGCACACAAATAGGCGTCAATATGTCCATAAACATTAAGTACTTACTATGTGCCAACTGCTGTGCTAAGTGCTTGGGACACAGAAAGAGGCAAAAGGCAATCTCTGCTCTCAAGTAACTTATGATCTATTGGAGGAGCTCTATAGGTACATGCATATGCATATATATAGTATAAATATAAAATATGCCAAGTACTTAGAAAGGAGATGGTTTGGGAGAAAGAACAGTAGAAGTCAAGTTTATCAGGAAAGGCTTAGTATAGTAGTTGGTATTTAACTCACATCCAGCTAGATAGTGCAGTGTGTTGGAGTTAGGAAGAGCTGGTTTCAAAACCAGCTACAGATTCTATCTAGCTGACCCTAGACAAGCCCAAGAGTTAATGTCTTCCTACCTCAGTTTCCTCACCTGTAAAATTGAAGGTAGTGATAGAGTCTGCCTCCCAGGGTGGTTGTGAGGATCGAACCAGATAATATTTGTAAAGTGTTTTGCAAACCTTAAAGCACTATTTAAACATCATAATTATCATCTTCAAAAAGAAGAGATGCATTTGATAAACTTGGGGTTAAAAACTGGGGTTGAATTGTGATTTCCAATTAAGACCTGAGTGATTTTGGGCAACACTAATAGCATCCACAGCAAAAGTAATTCAGCTTCTATGAGGACTCATGATTGCAAAGCAAGTTCAAAGACAGTTATCTCTCCTCACTTTCTTTCCCATTTCTGTAACTGGAGAAGAAATATGTCCATCCAAAGGTGCATGTATTGTAAAAGATTCTGGGAAGCTAGGAAAAACTGAAGCAGATAAAAGAGAAAAGGGGAATGGAGGGAGAGCTGAGAAAGACTCAGGAGGGTCCCCCCCCCCATATTATATCATCATATCATGAAGATAATATTGAAAATTTAGTAATCTTTCTAAGCTCCCATTGCCTGATCTGACAATATGAGGACTACTTGCATGACCAGGCTCTTGGGGGAGTTAGGATTGGGCACAGAAGGACTCAGATTCAGACAGGAATGAAAGGAGAGAGACAGGGAGAGAGACAGACAGACAGACAGACCGAGAGAATGAGCATTAGTTTCTACCATGGATTCTTGGGGAAAGACTTTCATCAAAGGAGTTCTTATATTTGGGATATGGATCTCTTTGGATCATGATGCTTCTACACACATAATTTCTAGAGATCTTCACAACAGTCTTGTGTATTGGAGGGAAAAAACCCAGCAGCTCTGGAATTCTGTTAGCCATTGACTGTGTTATTTGGTGGTGGCTGAAAGTGAAGGTGGAAATGGTTCTTTAAATGTAGGTGACATGCAATGGGATGACAGCCTCTAAAGAAAAGAGAAGATCACAAGATAAAATCCAAGCAATTAAGTCCCATAACCATATTGATAAAATTAATTCAGTTTCATATGGTTTCATTGACACTTTTAATCCAGAATTTAAGGATATTAAATCAACAGGTGCTGATATAGTGGCAATACTCTTAATAGGAAGTTGGGAGTAAAGGAAGTTTGCATAATTAACAGTCAGTTGCTTGTAAGAGGAATGTTTAAAGCAATACAGAGGAGCAAGGCTCTAAATTTTGGCAAAAGAATGTCAGGGAAACAAGGAACTGTTTGTGGTCTAGAATTGAGCAAAGAGGAAGTGAGAGAACCAACATCGCAGAAGTAACCATTTTTTTCTACACCAGAATAGATCTTTGGGAAAAAATAATTTATAAGCTACATACAAATAAAATATATTTATATTTCATTTGAGTGATGTTTGATGGTGGTTTATTTAAAACTAATAAAGCAATGGAATATACGAAGGAAACATACAGATGCTTTTAAAATTAAGGGCAATATAACACAAATCTAAAGAAATAAAACAACACAATTATATTGATGAGGTTGAGAGGGGAAGAAGAGAGAATGAGAAAATGGAAATAAAACTTGGAGGAGAAACAGGGATAAATTCTCAATAAGAAAAAAGAGGGGGCAGCTGGGTAGCTCAGTGGATTGAGAGCCAGGCCTAGAGACGGGAGGTCCTAGGTTCAAATCTGGCCTCAAACACTTCCCAGCTGTGTGACCCTGGGCAAGTCACTTGACCCCCATTGCCTAGCCCTTACCACTCTTCTGCCTTGGAGTGAATACACAGTATTGACTCTAAAACAGAAGGTAAGGGTTAAAAAAAAAAAGAAAAAAGAGAAAAAAAAGATAGGAAAATTAAAGAAAGGTAGTGCTGGACTTTGTGTTAGGAGAACTTGATTCAAATCCCACTTCAAAAACTTAAAACTGTTTTTGAACCTCAGTTTCCTCATCTGTAAAATGAATACATTAGATTCAATGGCTACCGTTTCCCTATAATTCTAGATCTATAATCATTTTATGAATCAATGGAAGCAGAGAAAAAGTTAATGATTCAAGCAAAAGAAAATGCAAGGAAGAGAAAGAGAGAGAAAGAAATTAATGTCTTGTAATTTCTGAGTTAGGTGTTTTATGATGATAAGTAAACTTTACACACTCGTTTTTAGCCAGGTGCTTGTCACAGCTCATTCTTATTACCAATAATTCTTGAAATCTTATTAACTTTTCAGAAGTTAACCATTACAAAGATTTCAAGAGTTCTTGTCAAAATATCATCAGCTTCTTTCTGCATGAGATAATCATAGGCACTAATGGGACTGTTTATTGATGGAGAGCAGAGAGGAGTTGTAGTGGATTGATTGGGCTATAGCAAAAGGAATATTACCATATGTTTCTTTCTACAAGCTAGATGGAAGCAATTCTCCACACAGGCCAGCATGGGATGGATGTTTTCTATTTCTAGTTTAAAGGGTTCTCAAGAGATGCCTAATATTTTCATTGATTTTGGTTAGGTCTTGAAGATACATTACTGACTCTTTTTTTCCTATGCTTAGAATTCCCTCTTCTCTTCAAATATCATTGCAAAATCCTGGTACCCTCAACACTTCATGTCTAGACTATCACAATAATTTGCTATTGCCTGATGTCCTTGCCACAAGTCTCTCTCCTCTTCAGCCCCTTTACTCAGTTACAAAGACGTGCTTTAACATGGGTATTACTACTTGCCTTCCTCCTTTATTGAGTTGTTTTATGAGGATCAAAGAAATGGAGTTGATATACATGTAAAAACACTTTGTAAAACATAAAGTATGAGATAGTCCAATTCAACAAGCATTTATTTACTACCAGACTGTAAGTTAGGTAGAGTAATGGATAATAGGATGGTCTTGGAGTCAAGAAGTCTTGGGTCAAGTCTTGCATCTTACACATACTGGCTGTGTGATTCTGAGCAATTCACCTACCTACTCAGTCACCTCCTTCCTTGCCCTATCCCCACCTCAGTTCTCTAAAATGTTAAGTTTCTCAAAGGCCACACCATCATCTTTAGGAGAGGGGATTCTTTTTTCTCTTGCAGCTTCTTATACCAATGAAGCCACAGGTCACTAAAAGAAGGAAGAAAGAGAGTTAAGAAAGAAACAATTGAATTGGGGACTCTACAAATTCACAGGATTACAAAGACAGAGAGAGATACTACCTTTAAGATGCTTGTATTTTACAGAATTAAATCAATACCAGAACCTTTGTTTATACCATAACATAGCTTCCTTCTATCTTTCAGAAGTGCATGATAAGCATGATCATAAACATTACCTTCACTTTCGACTTCCACTAATGCTTCATTGTGGTTTAGCAGGACTTTTCTTGGTTATTGCATTACCTATTTCCCTTGTATTTCTAGATCAAAGGGTATAAATATTTTAGTTACTTTATTTGCATAATTCAAAATTCCAGGAGCATTGTACTTATGTGCAACTCCACCATGATGTATGAGCATGATTGTTTCTTCACAAAGTCTCCAACATTGACCATTTTCACCTTTTTGTCGTCATTGCCAATAAATGCTTAGCACAACATATTGCGCCCATAAACTTAAGGCATTGAAAAAAACTATTATTTCATTGGAGTAGGGAGCCCCCAGTGAGGGACTTCTACCAGTATGAATTGAAACTTTTTTGTTGCAATGTGTAGTCTCAGGGCACAGACCTGGTGATATCACTACTCTACTTAATAAGCAGTAGTGTTTCCTTATTGCCTCTAGAATCAAATATAAAATATGTATTATCTCTCCTGGTAGAGAATAAGCTTCATACAAATGAGAAAGTTTTCATTTCAAAGTATGGTTGGCTTAGGAGGAGACACTTAAATCCAATCTAGCAAACATTTTTTTTTGAGGAATTTGCCCTTTTCTCTTGCAGATCTCTATGGGGAGCTGGCTGCAAGAGGAATTTATCTTTATGGGGTCAGGTATTCGTATTTCCTCATCTGTCATGAAAAATAATGAAAAGAGGTGACAAAGAAGAGGGCTGAACGGTACCAGATGTCAAACAATACATCAAATTGTTATAGG